>NW_026606175.1:780000-825000 GCF_029834395.1 Sorex fumeus
AGACCACGTGGCCGCCCACCTACCAGATAGTCAGACTTCTTCATCAAGATCCTGAACGATTGGTTTGAGGCTCTTCGTGTTCCTAGAACGAACAGACGCCACTGGGCTACACTAGCACGGGACAGGGACAAAGGGAGACGTCACTGGCGCCCGCTGGAGCAAATCGATGATTAACGGGAAGACCAGTGATCAAGTGATCATTTTAGTTTCACGCTTATGTGGTTTCAACCGTGCACCCGTTACTACAATAATGTCAAGGATAGTTTTGTGCGTCCATAGTTCCAACACCAAGGTCACCATCACTGTATCTCCCACCCTCCTCCAATGTGCAAAGCCCCACCTCCCACGCACCGCATCTGCAACCCAGGTGTGGGTACAAAGTGTGGGTGTGCGATGCATGCATTCGTGGGCCGAGAACTGCCTCCCCATCTTCCCCTGCAGAAGAACAAAGAGATGGGAGACTCACAGATCACGATCACAATCACGACCATTCTGTTGTTCGTCAATTGCCTTGAGCAGGCCCCAGTAACGTCTCCTTCCTCCTAGCCTTGAGATTTTTAAAAAGTGCCATATTCAAGGCTCTTCCAGGCTTAGGAGAGTGAGACCCATCATTGTTACTGGTATTTGGCATGTTGGGTACGCCACGGGGAGTTTGCCAGACTCTGCCGTGTGGGCAGGTTACATTCAGTAGCCTGGCAGTTTGTCCAAAGTAAGAATCAGATAAGAAGATGTCGCTTCCGGGAGCTGGGTTTTATAGTCCCTGGGTCTTGGCTATTGATGGGATTACACGGCGCCAAGGGGCAGTTGGTGGGTGTGACCCCTGCTTACTGGAAGGTGGAGGATCTGGGTGGAGGATGCTCAGCCCCAATCCGAGCAGGCTTGGAGATCTTAGCCCCGGGACCCGCATGCCTTTGTTCCTCTGCCAGTTCCTTGATGCGTGTGGAGAGTGGTCTCAGCATGGTGGTGGCTGGTTCTGGAGGTCTTCGGCTGCTGGAGCTCTGGTCAGGGTGGGGAAGGAAGCTCAACCTGCCCCCCTCCAAGGGGCCCCGTCGAGGACAGCCAGATTCGGGGGCAGGAGACTCACGGATAGATGGTCCAAATGGGCCCCGAGTACAGAGCTGTTGGCATCCTTTCAGCACATCCGAGAGGGTTCAAGGTACAGGACTGCACATCTGATTGATCATTCACAGAGGTAAAACATTTCTGCGGAGGCAATTCTCTTGGGGGGATTAACTCAAGGAGACGTTCTGTCTCCCAGAGACATCCGTATCACTTATCACTTTCCCTTTAATTGTACAGATTGAACAATTAGGTTTATTCCTTATTAATACTTGCAGTTGTTTGGATAAACATAGTAAGAGATCACGATCACGACCATCCTCTTATTCATCGATTGCCTCGAGCAGGCCCCAGTAACATCTCCTTCGTCCTAGCCCTGAGATTTTTTTAAAAAGTGCCATATTCAAGGCTCTTTCAGAGTTAGGAGAATGAGACCCATCATTGTTACTGGTATTTGGCATATTGGGTAGCCACGGGGAGTTTGCCAGACTCTGCCGTGTGGGCAGGTTATATTGGGCAGCTTGCAAGTTTGTCCAAAGTAGGAATGAGATGATAAGATATCTTATAGTAAGAGATATCGATTCCAAAACTTGGTTCTCTGAACTCTGAGAGCAAGCAAGACTTTTACCGTAAATCCCAGACTAAGTCCTCAGACCAGTTCAGTTTGTCCTTCCCCATGGGGTTCCTGTCTGTTCGGTCATCACGGCTTGAATCTAGACCGTGCTTTTATGCTTTCTAGATGGTCCCATTTCCGTGCCAGGGAAATAGCTTTGCCTTTGGCCCTGGGTCCCTCTCAGTCCCACAGTGGGACCTACCTTTTAGGGGTGTTAGGAACTAGAGTAACTGAAGCCCAAGTCAAGTAATTATGATGAATGCGGAGGAATAGATATATTTCAGAGCCAATCAACCCCCAAATATCAGGCGCCCAGCATTCACAGTCTTTCTGTGTTTAAGTTACGGACATTGCTCTAGGGTATAATATGAAAAGAGGAAATGGAAAAGCGAGTGATTCAGTTCCACTACAAAGTGACACCAGAAGGTGTCAACTTCATAAGGTAAAAGGTAAAGGCCCTCCCGTTGATCGTCGATTTGCTCGAGCGGGCCCAGTAACGTCGCCATTGGAGACTTTGTTGTTACTGTGTCTGGCATATCGAATACTCTCGGTAGCTTGCCGGGCTCTCCGAGAGGGGCGGAGGAATCGAACTCGGGTCGGCCATGTTGGCTGTGTGCAAGGCGAATGCCCTACCCGCTGTGCTATCGCTCCAGCCCGTTGAAGAAAGGTTAACGATAAACTCAGGAGGACTGGAGCGATAGCACAGCAGGGAGGGCATTGTTTGTCTTGCATGCAGCCGACCTGGGTTCGATTCCCACCATCCCATAGGGTTCCCTGAGCACCGCCAGGGGTAATTCCTGAGTGCAGAGCCACGAGTGACCCCTGTGCATTGCCAGTTGTGACCCCAAAAGCAAAATAATAATAATAATAATAATAATAATAATATTGGTCGACCCGAGTTCGATTCCTCCGCCCCTCTCGGAGAGCCCGGCAAGCTACCGAGAGTATTCGATATGCCAGACACAGTAACAACAAAGTCTCCAATGGAGACGTTACTGGGCCCGCTCGAGCAAATCGACGATCAACGGGAGGGCCTTTACCTTTTACCTTTTAATAATAATAAAATGGAATAAACTCTGGGGATTACGGGTGCTTGCGAGAGCACCGTACGTTTCTCTGGAAGGAAGAAAAGGAACGATTTGCCGATGAAGTCTTAAGCACTTAGGGTTGATATTCAATACCTGGTAAGCTCAGCTCTGAGGATAAAGTCCCAACTTCTGTTGTCTCTGGTCATCTGTGGCTCTTGTTCCCCCACGTAAGGGAGACGTCATTCTGCACCTCTTCCTATCCCTCTGACAATCATCAGTCAGCGGGATCCCTTCAGCTCTCTCCACCTAGCGGCAAGGTGCAGTTTCATCTTTTGTTACAGCCGACTGTTCTCAGATGGTGCCTACTGATCCTACTTCTTTATTCCGTCATCTGTCCGGGGGAGCTTTGGGGCTGTCTGCAGAGCATGACCGTCGTGAAGTGTGAGGCTAAAGGACAAGCTGACACATCTATTCTTTTTTTTTTATTATTGAATTGTGCTCACTTGGGCAGCACATATACTAAAATTGGAACAATACTGAGAAGATTAGCATGGCCCCTGAGCAAAGACAGTGCTACAGTGCTATGACTGAATCACCGTGAGATAGAGTTACAAGCTTTCAGGTTTGAGTTTCAGTCCTACAATGATGGAACCCCCATCCCTCCACCAGTGCACATTCCCCACCACCAATGTCCCCAGTATCCCCCCATCCCAACCCTCCCCGTGCCTCCAGGGCAGACAATCTCCCACATCCTCTCTCTCTACTTTGGGGCATCATGGTTTGCAATACAGATACTGAGAGGCCATCTCGTTGGGTCCTTGATCTACTGTGAGCACACACCTCCCATCCCGAGCGATCCCTCCAACCATCACTGACTCAGTGACCCCTTCTCCATCCCAGCTGCCTGCTCCCCCAGCTCATGAGGCAGGCTTCCGACCATGGAGCAATCTTCCTGGTCCTTGTGTCTACTGTCCTTGAGAGATACCAATATTTGAAATTGTGCTTGCGGCCCTTAAGGTGCACACCTAGAAATGGAATTGTTGGGCCACATGGAAGCTCAAATCTCAGTCTTTTGAAGAGTGTTCAAGTTGTTTTCCAAAGAGCCTGTACCAGTTGGCATTCCCGGCAGCAGTGGATAATGGTCCCTTCCACCCTGGGTCAATAGCATCATTGCTAGCTTCTTGGTGCTGGCCCTTTGGTTGGAATTCTCCTCGTGATGACTTCCAATGAGCAATTTTTCTATCTATTGGTCATTATGGGCTGGAGCGATAACACAGCAGGTAAGGCATTTGCCTTGCAAGCGGCCAACATGGCCCACCCGAGTTCGATTCCTTCGCAGAGCCTGGCAAGCTCCCCATGATGTATTAGATATGCCAAACACAGTAACAACAAAGTCTCACAATGGAGACGTTACTGGGCCCGCTCGAGCAAATCGATGAACAATGGGAGGACAGTGACATTGGTCATTGCATGTCTTGATTGAGGAAGTTTGTTGAACTAGCCTTTACGTACATTGAGTGCAATATTTGGGCATCACTCATCTGATAAAAGGTTCGCATCTCAAATCTATAAAGCACTCGGAAAACGGAAAGATATTTCTGATCCACACATCTGCTCCTGGTATATTTGGTCCATCAGTAAGATCTGTTTTTCATTCATAAATGTGGCAGGCATTACAAATCTGGAGTATTGATTTGTGTTCCAAATTATTTTCTACAACTCTATTAACTCATATTATTTATTGCAGTGGCAATAACAAAACTCATTAATCTCGTGTACCTTTATGCTCATAAACTCAATATGGATAATTTTTTTTTTTGCTGAAGATAATTTATCCATTAGTTTAAAAAAAAAGGCAATAGTTCTCATTTTGCTAGATGTCCCGCCCTGTGGCTCAGGTCTTGACGAACAGACAGTGATGATACAATGATAGAGATGCCTTTGAAGTCATTTGCTGTTCTTTGAACTCTTGCATTATTTTTTCTTCTCCTGCTATTTTTTTTCCTTTTCCTCTGGCCCTAAAGGGAAAATAATGGCGCCTCATTTATCACCCTTCTTTAAAGCACAACTTCTTCTATGAGGTTCAGTAAATCATAGCTCAACAGAGAAAATTTAAACAGGGAGAAAGAAAAAAAAGTCGTCATTATTTTTTCCCCCATGGGAACAAGTTGAAGGATCACCCCATTGCATGATGCTGCACTATCTAACTGAGGAAAACCTCACGGGGTCACAGAAATGCATCTCTTGGTGGACCTGGCCAGGGAGTCATTGGTTGTGACTTATAAAGTTATGGTTGCAAGTTGCAAGCAGGTATCTACCTGAGAGGTGAAAGAGGGCGTACCGGTTCCCACCAGTCTCTGAGAGTCATCACTGCAAACTTGCAAAGAAGAGGGAATTGTGAGGAAGACACCAATGGCCAGGAGAGAATTTCTTGCTTGAATTTCATACTGCCCATTGTGTGTGTGTGTGTGTGTGTGTGTGTGTGTGTGTGTGCAGGAGATACAGAAATGAAAAATAGCTAACATGAAAAATAGCTAATTTGGAACGCAAATCAATACTCCAAGAACTGAGTCTTGTTCAATGCCTTTCCAAGACTCAGTACTTGGTGCCTCTCCGTGAATGCAACCTTTGTGATCACCACATAAGGCATTCTACGGTGTGGGTCCGACAGGTTCTGCTATTGTGTTGTGTTATGGGTATTTTTTAAAAAATTATTATTTTGTTTGCTGCAGGTTGACTTTAGGTTGACCTTGCGACCACTCACTACTTTCGGACTAGAACAAGTAGAACACTACTTGTTCGGCAGAGCCTGGCAAGCTCCCTGTGACGTATTCGATATGCCAAACACAGTGACAACAAAATCTCCAATGGAGACGTTACTGGGCCCACTCGAGCAAATCGATGATCAACGGGAGGGCCTTTACTTTACTTTATTATTTTGTTGAATCACCGTGAGATGCAGTTACAAGCTTTCGTGTTTGAGTTACAAGCAGACAATGATCAAACACTCATCCCTCCACCAGAGCACATTCCCCACCACCAATTTATCCAGTATTCTCCCCCCTTCCCCCTGCCTCCATGGCAGACAAACTCCCCCAGACTCTCTCTCTACTTTGGGGCATTATGGTTTGCAATACAGATGCTGAGAGGCCATCACGTTGGGTCCTTGATCTACTCTCAGCACACATCTCCCATCCCGAGCAATCCCTCCAACCCTCCCTGACTTAGTGATCCCTTCTTTATCCCAGCTGCCTTCTCCCCCAGTTCATGAGGCAGGCTTCGAACCATGGAACAATCTTACTGAACCTTGTCTCTACTGTCCTTGGGTGTCAGTCTCATGTTATACTATTTTATATTCCACAAATAAATGCAGTCCTTCTATGTCTGTCCCTCTCTTTCTGACTCATTTCACTCAGCATGATACTTTCCATGTCTATCCATTGATGAGCAAATGTCATGATTTCATCTCTCCTAACAGCTGCATAGTATTCCATTGTGTTATGTTTTTGCCTTTCTGTTCTGGATAGCAACACTGTGGTTTCTCCATGTGGAGGGGCTTGCTGTCATTCCCTTGTGTTTGAAAGTGTGGGTTCTCGGGAACTGATTGGGGTAGAAACAGGTGACAAACCTGCAGCTGCCATCCAGGACAGGACTTCCCAAGAAGAGAGACAGGATTGAAGCATAGTACAGCCAGGAGGGTGCTGGCTTTTCATGCAGCTGACCTGAGTTCAATCCCCTGAATCCCATATGGTCCCCCCAACCTACCAGCTGTGATCCCTGAGCAGAGAGCCAGGAGTAATCCCTGAGCACAGCCAGGTATGAACCAAAAGCAGAGAGAGAGAAAGAGAGAGAGAGAGAGAGAGGAAGTGACAGAGACAGAGACAAAGATAGAGAAAGAGAGAGAGCAAGAACAAAGACATTCATGGAGGAAAGGCTTTATCTGGACAAAAGGAGAGTGGAACCTTTGGTTAGGGTGATCAGTTTGTCCCTTCCGGGACTGGATCTCTGCAAATATTCATCCATTAGTTCAACAAAGTCAGGCTATGATATTGCATGACACAACCCAAGAGAACTGCTTTGGTAACGCTGTTATTCTAGTGAGCTTAATTTTTTTAAGTTTGGGGTTCATGCTGAAAGATGATTTGGTACATGATGTTGGTATGTGATAGGTAGATCACTTGTCTTGCATGAAGCTGACTTGGGTTTGATCTCTGTCATCACATATAATCCCCTGAATCGCAGTGGGAGGGATAGTTTAAGGTGACCCCTGGGGTCACCTTAAACTATCATATGTTCTGTGATGTTCTGCTAACCAGTGTGGTTGGATGTTGCTGTCCTGTGCTCTCCAGTGGCCGCCCGGTTAACTCGATTAGCTATGCCATGTCATGTTATGTTCTTGTTTTGTTTTCTAGTCTTGTTTTCACGTAGTGGCAGCAAGACAGTGACCTTTGTTTTCACTAGAATTAGACCTGCAAGAAAAAAGAGGCAAGGAGAAGTCAATTCCTGACTATGGTTAATTGAGATGCCTCAATTAACACTTCCAAATAAAGGCAGGGTCAGAGAGACCACACAGAGGTTGACACACTTTTTTTTTTGCACACGGTCGACCCTGGTTTGATCCCTGGCACCACGTATGGCCTTCCAAGCAGAGACGGGAGCGACTCTTGTGCTCGGTTGGCTGTAGGTGGTGGGCTTGAGTCAACAATGATCATAAACATAGCAGGCGGCCCTGATAAACACAACCCAGACTACAGCATGAGTTTGAGAATCAATTTCGACCTGTTGTAACCTGAGTTTCAGGTCCCAATTGTGGAGAGACGCAGTCCACACACAATCATGCAAAAGCAAAGGGACTTAATTACTTGCCCGAGCCAGCACTAGCTCAAGCCAGGGTCTGAGTCTCGACCAACGCAGGGGAGTCTCAACAAGGACCCCGACTCCAAATCACCAGCGGTTCCTAGAGGGCTCAGAGTTGAGAGGCAATTTATATCCTGGTCTATTTTAACATCTGCCCTATGACAACGGTTAGTAACAGTTTCTAAGGAGGAGATAGTGACCCCTCATGACTGGCCAGACCCAACTGCCCAGTTCCTATCTCAGTCAACCACTCAACTGGGAGTTGACCAGGAACTGCAAGTCCTGCTTTGAGGAAACAGAAACTGAGGCCTTGTTGAGAATTGATGTTTGATTGATGAATACTACATCTTTAAACCATTGAGAATCTTTTTTTTTTTTGGTTTTTCCATCTTAAATTCGTTCCAAAGGGGGCTGGAGTGATCAGGTCATGGGTAGGGCACTTGTCTTGCACGATTCTCAATGGTTTAAAGATGTAGTATTCGTGTGTATCACGGATGCCTGTATCTACACAGAGATTCAAAGCTATGGACACACGTAGAGTTTGCTTTGGATAGATGGGGGTGGATGGTTGGGTGCGTGTGATGGGTAGATGAGTAGAAGGATTCATCTATAGATAATGGACATGCAAGAATGTTGGGTCACATTGGGTTGTCCTTGCTCCTCCTGCAGGGAACTTAGGTTTCTTGAGTTACTCCCACAACAGTGCCCCTGACGCACACCCAATTCCACTAAGCACTAATAATCCTATATTGCTTTTCTCTCTCCTTTATGCCACTTGCAAGGTTTAGCAATGTCCTTTTTGTAGAGACCCAGGGAGACAGTTGATGCTAAGCTTTTGTAACATGGGAGCTACTTGACTCCAAATAATATTTCCTCCTGGATGTCTATCACTATTTACTTGACTTAAGCCTCAGTTGCCCTTCCTTCCTGACACCCCCCAAAAGGAGGGTCCCGATGAAGGGACTGGATGGACCCAGGGCAAGCTGTAAGCTATCCTGACATCGAAAGGGGACAAGCTAGGTGCCATAAGTATAATAAGTTAAGAACCCGGTCATGGAACAAACTCTGTCATGACCCAAAGAGAAGTAACTGAACAAGGACCCTGCTGGAGTTTTAAGAACACAGTCATGGAACAAACTCTGTCATGACCCAAAGAGAAGTAACTGAACAAGGACCCTGCTGGAGTTAGGAAAGACTAACCTGGTCTGAAGTTTGTGGTATGGAATACATAGCAAGACGTTCCCAGGAAGAGCCGACCTTTAAGCTTATTATATCTCTTACTGTGTTTATACAGGATGGCTAGGAATATTATAAGAAGTAAATTCACTATGATTGTTTAAATGGATCGCTAGCTGAGGAGAAGAGAAAGAAATACACCCTGGATGGAATCCTGCTCTTTAGCGAATCTCCTAGTAATCTGGAATGCTAACCCCTCAGATGAGATTTTTCTCTTGAGTTAATTCCCTAGAACTTCCCCTGAAGAACTGACTTTCCCTCTGTTTCTTGTTATGACAATGCATGATCAGGACGGGGAAACATTGGTATGCACATAGCTTCAAAGGGCAGATAGAACAGAAATGATGAAGAGCTTAAAAGTAAGTACTTGGGAGACCCCTTTGGGCACTTGGTGACTGATAAAGTCTACAAAACTTTCTTTTTTAATAGCAGGAGGAATCCACCATACGTTTTATTATGGATTTTTGTGGGTAGATTTAAATTCATTTTTCTGGAGCATTTAATTTATTTAATCAAAACACATTCTAAAGATGCATGGGAAAAAAATCAATGTGGGTATTAAGAGGTATCCCCAACATGCAGAGTCATTTTAATTTTTTATTTTCCTCATCAGTTGACTGCAATCAGATGTGTGCAATCTGTCTCTGAAACTTTCTTTCTGGTTCTCGCTAAAGGCTACCTGACCATGTAGATAAAAGAATTTCCAAAGATACCACTTTATTGCACATACAGCAGAAATAGCTTAATAATTTTACTAGATCTGACCCGAGTTCGATTCCTCCGCCCCTCTCGGAGAGCCCGGCAGGCTACCGAGATTATCTCGCCTGCACGGCAGAGCCTGGCAAGCTACCTGTAACATATTTCATATGCCAAACACAGTAACAATTGTCACAATGGAGACATTACTGGGCCCGCTCGAGCAAATCAATGAACAACCGGAGGACTGTGACAGTGACAGATCTGACCAGGTGTGTATTTTATATGATTTCTCCAATTCCACCAATGAGCCATAATTTTTCACATGTATATCTGACAATATAGTCAGTTATAAAAACCATAGATACTCTTTTTTTTTAGGTATGTCTCTTTTTTAAAAAAAATTTTTTTAATGGATCAGACTGAAGTAATAGCACAGCAGTAGGGCATTTGCCTTGCACGCAGCCAGCCTGGCTGAGCCGGGTTCGATTCCTCTGCCCCTCTCAGAGAGCCCAGCAAGCTACTGAGAGTATCTCGCCCACCTAATGTATTCAATATGCCAAACACAGTAACAAGAAGTCTCACAATGGAGACATTACTGGGCCCGCTCGAGCAAATCGATGAACAACGGGAGGACAGTGTTTTACAGTGTTTAATGGATCACCGTGAGGTACAGTTACAGACTCACAAACTTTTGTGCTTACATTTTAGTCCTACAATGATCGAGCACCCATCCCTCCAGCAGTGCCCATTCTTCACCACCAATGTTCCCTCCCACCACCCCAACTCCATCCCCCACCCCCTGCCTCTGTGGTAGGTGGATTCCCTTTTACTCTCTCTCCTTTCGTGTGTTGTGTGTTTGTGGCCCTCAAGTTCGGTCCATAGTCTACTTTCAGCACACATCTCCCATCCTGAGGGAGGCCCCCAAGCATCCTTTACTTGGTGGTCCCTTCTCTATCTCAGCTGCCTTTCCCCCCACCACATACCACATGTACTCTTGAATCCAATCAAATTCCTGCCGAGGAAATTCCCCACCTCTTTCCCTCACGTGTGTACCTCCACCAGTGTCCCCAGGTTCCCTCCCATCACCCCCACCTCTATAGTAGACAGTTTTCTTCTCTCTCTCTCTCTCTCTCCCTTCTTCCTCTCTCTGCCTTCTTCCTCTCTCTCTCTATCACTCTCTTCTTCCTCTCTCTTCCTCTCTCTCTCCCTTCTTCCTCTCTGTCTCTATCTCTCTCTTCTTCCTCTCTCTCTCTTCCTCTCTCTCTCCCTTCTGCCCTCCCTCCCTTCCCCCTTTTCTCTATCTTGGGAATTATGGTTTGCAATACAGATAAGGTTATCATGCATATTCCTTTACCTACGTTCAACACTCATTTCTTGTCCAGAGAGAAGATCACTGCCTCGCAAGCATGGATTCTGCAGTGTGAGGATGCTAAGAACCTGTGTCTGTCCTGTTTTGGTCAGACCATGGCATGGGGAAGCTGGCGTGTCCCACCATGGCTCCACGACACGTCAGAACCCTTTGCTGACCAAAGGCTTTTACTCTCTTGTCAACGTGGTTATCAGGCCTCCGAGAATCGTCCGCCCCCTGCCCAGCCAGGACGCATTTCAGCATAGACTTGTTGAAATGTTCCCAGAGTGACAGATGGAAAGCAAACAAGTGCATTTAGAGCTCTCAGTGTGAACGGAGACCGAGATATAGAAAGCCTTTTCTTTTTTTGATGGACTGCCCCTAATCTGGAGATTTTTAGATTTATGGCTTTAGTGAGGAGAAGTGCAAGAGACAGCACTGGAGTGGTTGTGACAATCTACCTACAAAGAACACACATTCACGAATATTTATTTATCTATATTTGTTCTTTTTTTTTGCTTATTTTTTGTGGGGAGGGGGTCACACCTGGCGATGCTCGAAGGTTACTCCTGGCTCATGCACTCAGGAATGACTCTTGGTGGTGCTCAGGGGACCAGATGGGATGCTGGGAATCAAAACCGGGTCGGCCACGTGCAAGGCAAATGCCCTCCCTGCTGTGCTATCGCCCCAGCCCTCATATTTGTTCTTGAGTCCATATTCTTCCTCTTGTGGCCCCATGAAGAACCAGGGGTCAGGCAAGCACCAACACTGCCTACTTCTAAAGCACTTCAGTCATCTGGTCCAGCAAGTCTACTTCTTGAAGTCCATGCAAAGAGTAGGCAAGCACGAACTCAGAAAGTTCTGTCCAGAAGCCAGAATGATAATACAGAGAACTTGGATTTGATCCTCGGCATCCCATATGGTCCCTTTGAGCACCACCAGGAATCATTCCTGAGTGCAGAGCCAGGAGTCACCCCTGAGCATCGCTGTGTGTGACCCAGAAAACCAACAATAAGAACAACAAAAGTTCTGCCCAATGTCGTGGAGGGTTTTGCTTCAATGTACGCATGGATTCTGGTCTGATGTCGAGGTCTTCAATCCATTTTGATCTGACTTTTGTGTATGGTGTTAGGTAGAGGTCTAAGCTCCCCCCACTACACACACACACACACACACACACACACTTTTTTTTTTGGCATGTAGCTGTCCAGTTTTGCCAGTACCATTTGTTAAAGAGGCTTTCCTTGCTCCACAATGTATTTCTTGCTCCCTTATCAAAGAGTCGGTGATCGTGTATTTGAGAGTGTGTATCAGGATATTCGATCCTATGCCATTGGTCTGTGGATCTGTCTTTGTTTCAATTCCATGCTGTTTGAATGATTGCCGCTTTGTCGTACAGTTTGAGGTAGGGGAAGGTGATGCCTCCCATCTCATTTTTGCAATTGTATCTCAAGGTGATTCATTTAAAAAAAAGAAGAATAGGGGCTGGAACTATAGCACAGCGGGTAGGGCATTACACGCGGCCGAGCCGAGTCTGATTCCCAGCATCCCATATGGTCCCCTGAGCACCACCAGGAGTAATTCCTGAGTGCAGAGCCAGGAGGAACCCCTATTCATTGCTGGGTGCGACCCAAAAAGCAAAAAAGGAAAAAGAATAAGAAATAAAAGAATAAAAAAAAGTTCTAATACGTTATGCAGCATTATTTACTATAGTGACTCTCTGTATTCTAAGACAAGAGTGAATTCTCTTCTATAAATTACAGGAGAGGGGTTGGAGGGAGATGTAGTCTCTATACGCAGCGGAATAAATTTTAACCTGCAAAAAAATTATTTTTGTTTGACCATTTGCTACACTAGCTTCTATGAACAAGTATGTACAACTATGTACAACTTCTCAGGAGTTCAAGATGCCGCTCTGTTTAACGTTCATTGATTGAAAGAAGGCCTTTGATTCTGTTGAGACGGAGGCGGTCATTGAAGCCCTAGCCAATCAGGGCATTCAAGCCCAATACATCAGGATCCTCCGTGAGCTGTATTGCGGATTCACTACCAGGATCTCACCATCTACAAAGAAGTGATCGTTGATGTCAAGAGAGGGGTTCGGCAGGGTGATACCATTTCACCAAAACTCTTCAGTGCCACCCTCGAGAACATCATGCGACGACTGGAATGGGAAGGAATGGGAGTGAAGATAGATGGTCGGCAACTACACCACCTCCGCTTCGCTGATGACATCGTTTTAATAACACCAAACATCAGCCAAGCGGCACAAATGCTGACCGACTTAAATTTAATTTAAGTTAATCAAACACATAAGTAAATTAAACATGTAATTCATGAACACTTGGCTACGCTAGCATGCAACAGGGATGAGTGGAGACGTTACTGGCACCCGCTCGAGTAAATCGATGAATAACGGGGGATCAAGTGAAGTGATCAAGTGACCATTTGCTACAACGTGGGAGGAATTGGAAGGGTGTTGTGTGAAGCAAACCAAAAATGTCAGAAGTCGGGGCTGAGGCAATAGTGCAGCAGAGAGGGGAGGGCTTTTGCCTTGCTGACCCAGTTTGAATTCTGGGCACCTTATATGGTGCCCCAAGCCCACCAGGTGTGATCCCTGAGCTCGGAGCCAGGAGTAAGCCCAGGGCAGAGCAGGGGACCAGAGAGGCAAATCTGTACTTGCCCTCAACTCTACTTTAGCCGTCCATCATTGATCTTCCGATGCTTTTCCAACTCTCATCCAAGGACCAATTCCACCTCAGTTCCTTGTGCATCCATGCATCCCCTTGGCCCCCGAAACTCGGGGAAAGGGGATGGAAGGGAAAGGAATGCCCAGGGGAAGCAGACAGTTGGTAACCATTCATGCATTTTATCAAGAGAGAGAGGAGTAGAGAGCGAACAGCTCGTGTTCCTTTGTGACTGCAGACAGATCTGCGTGGAGGCAAACACATTAGCAAGGAATTGTGATTGTGTCTGCTCTGGGCTGAGCGACATTTGCAGATAGAACCTGGCAGGAGTAAAGGAGAAAAATGAGGGAAAGGCTCACATGCAGGGCCCGAGGGAGGAGAAGTACCACAAACGAATTCAAACCACAAGGCAGAGCCAAAGCTCCCCGCCCATGGCCAAAGAGGTGAAATCAGAAAATCAGACAAATCTTGGTCACTCTGAAATGCCTAGAACTGCATGTGTAAAATGCCTCCGGAGGTGAGTGTGACACAACATATTGTGTATTCCTTTTCTTTTTTGAAACATTTTTTTAATCGCCGCATCACGAAATACACAGTTACAAAGTTGTTGGTGATTGGGCATATAATATTCCAACACCCAACCCTCCACCAGGGTGCATTTCTCACCACCAGTGTCCTCAGTTTCCCTCTGCCACCCTCCCTCACCTCTATATTAGGAACCCTCTCTCTCTCTCTCTCTCTCTCTCTCTTTCTCTCTCTCTCTCTCCCTCCCTCCCACTCCCTCCTTCCCTCCCATTCCCCTTTCTCCATCTTGGGCATTCTGGTTTGCAATACAGATACTGAAAGGTTCAGTGTCACAGTCACTGTCCTCCCATTGTTCATTGATTTTGCTCGAGCGGGCCCAGTAATGTCTCCATTGTGATGCTAGTTACTGTGTTTGGCATATCGAATGCTTCACGGGTAGCTTGCCCGGCTTTGCTGTGCGGGCGAGATACTCTCGGTAGCTTCCCAGGCTCTCTGAGAGGGGTAGAGGAATCGAACCTGGGTTGGCTGGGCCAGCCGCATGCAAGGCAAACGCCCTACCTGCTGTGCTATCGCTCCAGCCCCAGGTTATCATGCATTATCCCTTGACCTACTTTCAACACTCGTTTCTTGCCCAGAGTGACTGTTTCCAAGTATCATTGTCAAACTGGTTCCTTCTCTACCCTAACTACTGTACACCCCCACACACCTATGGCAAAATTCCAGCCATTGGTTGGACCCATTCGTTGGAAGCTGGCCCTAGTGTGTCTTCCTGATGCCAAAAGATGCCACGCAAAACTAAGTAGGAGAAAGAACTTGGGTATAGTGGTGTAAGAGAGTTCTTTGTTCCTTTGTTTCATTTGGCTTTTAAGCCACAGCCTACAATGCGCGTGGCTTCCAGCTGGCTCTCTGCTCGGAGATCACTCCTGGACGTGCTTGGAGGGACCATATGTGATCCAGGGTACCTGGCGAGAGTCTTGTGCAAAGCAAGTGCCCGAACCCCTGGCCCAGCAAGCCCGATCCTAAACCTCCAGGAAAGTAACTCTATTCCTACACCATCCATTTGGGCAAACGCAGCTGTTTCCAAAAACAGTGCCACTTTTGTGAACGAGAGCTTCGAGACTCTACGCTGCAAAGTGGAATAGATGAATTTAAAAATTCTTATATCTCATTGCAAAGATGGCAAATCTATTGAGAGATGTCGCCATCTGCAAAAAATAAAAAAGACCAAAAAACCAGTAACCATCTGTGCGTGCATATCTGACACGTTTATTTCAGAAGAGATGAGTGGCGGGACCATGGTCTCTATACTCGTCATTTTCCTCGTGTCGATGGTAGAAACTTGAATCCCTTTTTGACTTTCCAGAGATTTACACTGGTTCCTACCGACCCAGAATGGGCTTCAAGAGGGTCTGTTCTTTCTCAGGGTTGATTACGCGCATTCGTGAGTGTGTAAACGTGTGTGATATCACATGCATGCAACATATATGTCTCTGCTTGTATCTAGCATATAGCTCTAGATTCATTCTAGAGATGGAATAGTCCAATAGACTGACTGTTGTGCCTGAATTTCGAACCCCTAGTTGCGGACAGACCCAGTCCACATCCAATAATGCAAAAGCAAAACTTTATTGCTAGCCCGAGCTAGGGTGCAAGTCTCATCCAACACAGTGGAGTCTTGACAAGGACCCAGACTTCAAATCACAAGTAGTTTATAGAGGTTTCAAGGTTGAGCAAGCACTGTGATAACAGTGATCAAGCAACAGTGGTGAGCGATTCGTCAATAGTTCCCTGTAACATTTGATAACAGTTAATTTGTGGTTGTTCCAAAAAAGAAAAAAAGGGGACATATTGACCTCTCATGTCCAGTCAGATGATCTAGAATTTCCTTCTTTGGGCAGGTTATTTAACTCGGAGTTTCCCAAAAATCACAAGTTCAGTTTCTGGGAAACAGAAACTTAGGACTACTCAAAATTTAATGTTAAGTTGTGGCCTCTCACGGCGTCAGCTTCATCCTCATGGGCACCATTTTATAATCCATCAAATTTCATTTCTTGATTAAATCGCTATCATGTGTTCACGTCAGCAGTACATATACTAAAATTGGAAGGATACAGAGAAGATTAACATGGCCCCTGCATAAGGATAACATGCGAATTCATGAAATGTTCCATATTTTTTGATTACTAAGTCAATGACAGTTGGAGGGATTGTTCGGGATGGGAGAGATGTGTGCTGAAAGTAGATTAAGGACCCAACGTGACGGCCTCTCAGTGTCTGTATTGCAAACCATAATGTCCCAATGCAGAGAGAGAGAGTATGTGAGAGATTGTCTGTCATAGAGGCAGGGGGAAGATTTGGGAAGGGGGGGATACTGGGAACATTGGTGGTTAAAAATGTGCACTGGTGGAGGGATGGGTGTCCCATCATCATATGATTGAAATTCAAACATGAAAGCTTGTAACTGTAGCTCACGGTGATTCTATAATCATTATCACTATCCTCCCATTGTTCATCGATTTGCTCTAGTGGGCCCAGTCACATTGTGAAAGTTTTTACTGTGTTTGGCATCTCGAATACGTCACGGGTAGCTTACCAGGATTTGCCGTGCGGGTGAGATAGTCTCAGTAGCTTGCCGGGATTCGATAATAAAAAATAAAAATTAAAAAATGCTATCATTTTTGACTGGTTAAGGAAACTTTGGTACATTTACACAATGGAGTACTATGTAGCTGTTAGAAAAGATGAAGTCATGAAATTTACATACAAGTGATACTACATGGAAAGTATCATGTTAAGCGAAATGACTAAGAAAGAAAGGGATAGACATAGAAAGATTTCATTCATCTGGGGGACATAAAATAACAAAATAGGAGACTAACACCCAAGAATGGCCAAGATTAGTACCAGGAATGTTACTCCATGGCTTGGAGGCCAACCACACATGCTAGGGGAAAAGGGAGCTCAGATAGAGAAGGGAGCACCAAGTAAAGGGTGTTGGGAGGATCCTCCCAGGATGGGAGAAGCATGCTGAAAGTAGACTATAGACCAAACATGATTGCCACCCATTGCCTCTTTTGCAAACCACAACACCCAATAAGAGAGAGAGAACAAAAGGGAATGCCCTGTCACAGAGGCAGGGTGGGATTGTGGAGTATGGGGGGGTGGGAGGGATACTGGGACCCGTGGTGGTGGAAAATGGGCACTGATGGAGGGATGGGTATTTGATCATTGTATAACTGAAACCCAAGCACAAAAATTTGTAAGTCTACAACTGTACCTCATGGTGTCTCACTAATAAAAATTAAAATTGAAAAAAAAAGTTAAAAAATAAAAAAAAATGCTATCATTTCTAAATTATAAATTGACAGCATGCTATAAGGTTTACAATGTCTGCCTTGAATGGAACTACCCATCTGTTTTCATACCCACATACTCACTGCATGCCCCCTAAATAAATCCCGTCTCTTCCCTCACGCCACGCAATCACTAATGTCTTCTTATCTCTCACTGGTTGAAGGCTGAGGGTCTGACGAGGCCATAATTTAGCCCATTGTCCTTGGGCCATGGGGGCAGCATGTTTGGAAGACGTCTTCATCCATCCGGAGGAAATGAATGTGCCTTCACCGTGTCGGAGAGAGTTTCTGCCACCTAATAACTCACCCGAGCCCGTTTCTCTGGAGTCCCATCTCCACACCGGTTTTGCCCAAACTGCATCCCACTCGATCATGCTGTGAGTTACAGTTCTCTCCCTGAGGTCCATCCTGCCCCGTGGCTCCTGGCACATAAATTCTGACTGGGAAGTAAACACGCTTTCAAGTGAGAGAGAAAGAGAGAGAGATGGAGAGAGGGGGGAGAGAGAGAGAAAGAGAGGGAAAGAGAGAAGGAGAGAGGGAGAAAGAGAGGGAGGAAGCAAGAGGGAGAGATGGAGAGAGAAGGAGCGAGGGAGAGAGAAGGAGAGAGGGAGAGAGATGGACAGAGAGAAGGAGAGAGGGATGAGAGAGAGAAGAGAGGGAGAGAGAGAGGGAGAGAGAAGGAGAGAGGGAGAGAGATGGAGAGAGAGAAGGAGAGAGGGAGAAAGAGAGGGAGAGAGGGAGAGAGAGAGGGAGGAAGCAAGAGGGAGAGATGGAGAGAGAAGGAGAGAGGGAGAGAGAGGGATGAGAGAGAAGAGAGGGAGAGAGAGAGGGAGAGAGGAGAGAGGGAGAGAGATGGAGAGAGAGAAGGAGAGAGGGAGAGAGATGGAGAGAGAGAAGGAGAGAGGGAGAAAGAGAGGGAGAGAGGGAGAGAGGGAGAGAGAGAGGGAGGAAGCAAGAGGGAGAGATGGAGAGAGAAGGAGAGAGGGAGAGAGAGATGGAGAGAGAGAAGGAGAGAGGGAGAGAGAGGGATGAGAGAGAAGGAGAGAGGGAGAGAGAGGGAAGAGAGGAACAGAGAGAGGGAGAGAGGGAAGAGAGGGAGAGAGAGAGGGAGAGAGAGAAGGAGAGAGGGAGAGAGAGAAGGAGAGAGGGAGAGAGAGGGAAGAGAGGAACAGAGAGAGGGAGAGAGGGAAGAGAGGGAGAGAGAGAGGGAGAGAGAGAAGGAGAGAGGGAGAGAGAGGGAAGAGAGGCAGAGAGAGGGAGAGAGGGAGAGAGAGATCCCATTGTCATTGGAAACAGAGAACAGAATGGAGTCCAAGACTAGGAAATGAATTCCCGCCCCCAAAGGCACAAAGTAATTATTTTCCAAAGAGGGTGCCCGGTAACCCATCTGAGCCAAACGCACAGGGCTTTCATAAGAGGAGCGCCCTAGGAGGAATATTAAAAACCATTTTTCTTCGTGCCCATTAAATGCTCCGCCTCCCCATGCAACCTTTCCGAAACATCACGCAAGCTCTGTTTTCTAAGGCACAGTCGGTCTGGCTTCAATTTATTCCCGGGCAGACTTTGCAGTTGCTCTTACAAGCCGGCGAAGGCTCGTCCTGTGTGTATTCACATGGGTCACTTCCTGGAGCCAGAAACGGACGGGGAACTCCCACGAGGATAGATGGGTTGGTAGAAAGATGAGCTGAGGAAGAGCTTTCTGCCGTCTGTCCTTGTCTGATGCCTGGATGTTGCCTGGATGACCTTCTTCTGCTTTGCCTCTGTGCAGGGGTCCCTAACTTGTTTCTGTAAGTTCTCAACAAGCTAACTAATACCTATTACTCAGTGAGACACACAAAACCCTTGAGGATGGGGGTCACCATCGACCTTGGTTGTCTTCCAAGATTTGAGGAGTGGATATGTTCACCTTCTGAGTTGCTTGTTTTTTTTTTTCAACGGAGGCAAGATAAGGGCTTGGTTCCTCATGGGTTTTGTCCCCTGCTTTTCTTTTGGCCCGAGTTTGAATGGCACTATCCAATATCTGCCGTTCCCCTGATTTCTCTCCATTAGCAAGACCCCATCCAGCTCCGTCCAGGTGGTACCAAGTGGAAAGAGAGGATCTTGTCTCACAGCTGACCCTGTAGAAACAGATCTCTCCTTTATGTACTCACTGGGCACGTGGAAGATGCCGATCTGAAGAGATGCCAAACTGTGAATCATTTCAGGTGTCCTGGTGTGTAGACTGAGAACTCAGGGTTCTTGGAGGCAGAGTGGGAAGCCCCCTCCCCAAAAAGTTGGTACTTCGATAAGCTCCCCCAAACACACCCACTGCCCACACCCACCACCATGACAACTCATGCCCCGGTGATAGGTCCTGAATCTCTGGACCACACAACCTCCTCCTTCCTCTGAATTCCAGTGGAAGCACACCAAGTTCAATGGGAAAGTCATAGAAAAGTCAACTCAACTCAACAAACAAAATCAATAACACGGAAGGGTCAGCTAACAGCAAATAGCTTAGACAAGTTCTAAATCAAGGACTTAACAGCTCTAGGATGAAATAGAGCAAATTTCAAACCCCCCCCAAAAAAACCACATTGATTTCTTTTATACTTAACTGATTTTAATATTGGAGCTCTGATCTAATTAATTTTCAGAATTGTATCAACTTGGGCCAGAGAGATAGTACAGCAGGGAGAATGTCTGCCTTGGATGGATGCGGCCAACCTGGGTTAGATCCCCAGCATCCCATATGGTCCCCTGAGTGCATAATTCCTGAGTAATTCCTGAGTGCAGAGCCAGGAGTAAGCTCTGAGCATCACCGGTTGTGACACCCCCAAAAATATAGAATTCTATCAGCAATTGTGACTTTTATCCACATTAAAATAAAAAATTTTAAAAAGAGAATCACCTAAACCAATGTATTTTTAAAATGTATTTAATTGATGCAGAAAGGACCCCACGTTTGCAATAAATTTGGAAAACAGTGTATAGAAGGAGGAAGAGGAGGAGGAGGAGGTAGAGGAGGAGGAGGAGGAGAAGGAGGAGGAGAAGGAGGAGGAGAAGGAGAAGGAGAAGGAGAAGGAGAAGGAGAAGGAGAAGGAGAAGGAGAGGAGAGGAGAGGGAGAGGGAGAGGGAGAGGAAGGAGAAGGAGAAGGAGAAGGAGAAGGAGAAGGAGAAGGAGAAGGAGAAGGAGGAGAAGGAGAAGGAGAAGGAGAAGAAGGAGAAGGAGAAGGAGAAGGAGAAGGAGAAGGAGAAGGAGGAGAAGGAGAAGGAGAAGGAGAAGGAGAAGGAGAAGGAGAAGGAGAAGGAGAAGGAGAAGGAGAAGGAGAAGGAGAAGGAGAAGGAGAAGGAGAAGGAGGAGGAGGAGGAGGAGGAGGAGGAGAAGGAGAAGGAGAAGGAGAAGGAGAAGGAGAAGGAGAAGGAGAAGGAGAAGGAGAAGGAGAAGGAGAAGGAGAAGGAGAGGAGAGGAGAGGGAGAGGGAGAGGAAGGAGAAGGAGAAGGAGAAGGAGAAGGAGAAGGAGAAGGAGAAGGAGAAGGAGAAGGAGAAGGAGGAGAAGGAGAAGGAGAAGGAGAAGAAGGAGAAGGAGGAGAAGGAGAAGGAGAAGGAGAAGGAGAAGGAGAAGGAGAAGGAGAAGGAGAAGGAGAAGGAGAAGGAGAAGGAGAAGGAGAAGGAGAAGGAGAAGGAGAGGAGGAGGAGAAGGAGAAGGAGAAGGAGAAGGAGAAGGAGAAGGAGAAGGAGAAGGAGAAGGAGAAGGAGAAGGAGGAGAAGGAGAAGGAGAAGGAGAAGGAGAAGGAGAAGGAGAAGGAGAAGGAGAAGGAGAAGGAGAAGGAGAAGGAGAAGGAGAAGGAGAAGGAGAAGGAGAAGAAAAGGCAGGTGATTGTTTGAAATAACAGATAGTAATTATATCCCAAGCAGTTGGTAAGGAAACGCTATTTACATACTCAATATCAGCTATTTTTCGAATGCTGTTGTTTTCCTGAATTATTTCTAAGCCCTGGTAGCCTGAGATTCTCTGGATGATGCATGCTCTCATAAGGGAAGCCAGACTTTGCCTGGGCTGGTGGATATCAGCCCCAAACGCGTAAGATTTAGTAACCCATCTTGCAAGAGAAGAACATTATGCATTAATTGACTACTGTGAGCTTCTTATTTCAGTTTGTCTCCACTGAAAACAGCTGTTGTAGCAGGTGGCTGGCTAGAATGTAGAATCACGGTTTGAAGGAAAAAAAATGAACTCAAATTTATCTTTTTTTTTTAAATAGTAGATAAGACACATCCCAATGACCCCGGAGTAGAAAGACCAATTCAAACTGTTTTGATGTTTGGTTTTTTCTTTTTTTTGCTTTTTTGGGTCACATCTGGCAATGTACATGGGGTTACTCCTGGCTCTGCACTCAGGAATGACTTCTGGTGGTGCTCAGGGGACCCTATGGGACGCTGGGAATCGATCCTCTCTGAAAAGGAAAAAGAAGGGATTTGTTTAGAAACCGATCCTATTAGGGCACTGTGACATAGTAGAGTCTTGCACCAGGGTCATCCGGTTTGACCCCCTGCACCCCAGACAATTCCCCAAGTCTCTTCATGAGTGATCCTTGAGCACAGGGCCAGGATTAAACCCTAAGCATCCCCAGATGCATCCCCCCAAAGACACAAACAAATAAAAAAAAGATTAGAGATTAGAGATGGTTGCAAGCATATTGAAGGGTGTAGCATTGATAGGCAGCTACTATGATCCATGTTCACTGCATCCCAACAAACGCCTCCACGATCCGATGGAAGTGATGATTTTCATCTTAGGTGAAGGTTGGGTGGAACTGGAGGAGTATGACTGGTTTTGCTGGTGGTTTGAGAAGTTCCCACCCTCAAGTCTCTTCTCCCCGCAGGACATGGGTGTCTAAATGTATGCACCGAGACGAGAGAGAGAGAGAGAGAGAGAGAGAGAGAGAGAGACAGTTCCTAAGAGTGGGTGAGTTATCGCCAGGGACTATGACCCACCTTCAACATTCTCTCCATCCCGCTGACTCAGCCTCTCCACTTGTGAGAGAGCAGGTGGATGTATCATCTGATATTAACCGTCATCCGCCATGGCGTGATTTTCCTAGACATCCCCTCCGATGTACACACAGGTGACGGGAGGGATGCTTAGCTCGTCGCCATGGTAACAGTGATGTTCTGCCTTCATCCTTCCATCTTCCCCCTTTCTCTTCCTATCTCCAGCCCTAGAAGCCTCATTTTTCAAACCAAGTTTGGGGTGTGTCAGGACCCACTTCCCCATCTTTTTAATTCCTTTTTTCCTGTGTTTGCTTTTGGCAACAAGCCATCTGTTTTCCTCCTGCTCCCTCTTCTTTCTTTCTTTCTTTTATTTTTTATCAGCAACGTGATTACAGTGTGAAGATGGAGACGGCCAAGATGAACAGATTGAATCTCATGTATTCCGAAGCCAGATCATGGGTGTGGGTTTTCTAAAGGTCGTGTCAATCAGTCGTCTGTGTATAGAAACACAATAAAAAAAACAAACAAAACCGCTAAACAAACACTCTGTGGAGGAAAAAAAACAATCAACTTCCTACAGGAAAATGTTTAGAATAATCCTCCTCTCCCTTTCTCCCTGCCTGATTTTGTAAGCAAAGACATGCTTTGTTGCAAGATGGCTTTCTTTGGGAGGAAAAGGGACTGATTGCAGGTAAGAAGTTCTCTCAATGAGGCTTAATTGTAATTATAGGCAATTCTCATTGAAGCATCCGTATCCTCACTGATATAAGTATTGTTTTAGTCCATGCAAACTCGGTTTTTCAGGAACTATCCATCATGGCCACAACCTCTTGAGACAATGCAAGACTTTTTCTCTAGAATCTTTAGAATCTCTTAGCATCTCTTGCTAGCCACCGAAGGGCCCCTGTGTGGAATTGATTGAGGATTCTCTTCAGGGAAATTTTCTCCAGTTCTCCCTCATTCTGTCTTCATCTTGTTGTGCTGTTTGTTGATATTTTTGCAACGGTTG
The DNA here is from genome assembly GCF_029834395.1 of Sorex fumeus. Taxonomy (NCBI): domain Eukaryota; kingdom Metazoa; phylum Chordata; class Mammalia; order Eulipotyphla; family Soricidae; genus Sorex; species Sorex fumeus. The sequence goes on from NW_026606175.1 coordinate 803,390, forward strand.
CTTTGTTCTTAAATTAGAGCATGCACTGGTGAATTAGTTGAGAATGGAGATAATTAGTGGCGTGCTGTCTAATTCATTTAGGCTTGGTGGAAGTTCAGCTCCATCATTTGAAGAACTAATAACGCTGACGATCTCTGTGAATAACGCCTCGCCAACGAGAAATAGAATGGGACTCCTCTTGAAATAGCAGAGAGGCTCTCTTAAAGAAAATGGCAGGGTCGTTCTCACCGCTTCCTGATGAATATGATTCCTCTACCTACAACCTGCCCCCACCTCTCCAGTTGATAATTTGCGAAAGACATTTGCACAGGCAAAATTTCTGATCTCCGTAATGGTTAGCACCCTACCATCCTGCACCCACCACCCTCTTCGTTAGTAAAGTTAGAGCAATGCATCAAGTGATGGGTCTTCTGGATGTAAGACATGAGATGTTTTGTGCAGTCATGGTCCTTAGGGGATGCTCCTGAACCCTTATCAAGTGGAAGTAGGCAAGACTTTCGAGAGAACATGTTAAGAGTTCTTGCTCTATGCATTGCGTTAAGGATGCCCAGCCTATGCAGCTGTTAGGAAAGATGAAGTCACGGAATTTGCTTGTGGGTGGGTGGACATGGAGAGTATCATGCTAAGTGAAATGAGTCAGAAAGGGAGGGACAGACAGAGAAGGACTGCACTCATTGGTGGAATATAAAATAACATAATAGGAGACGGACACCCAAGGACAGTAGACACAAGGGCCAGGAAGATTGCCCCATGGTTGGACGCCCACCTCATGAGCTGGGGGAGAAGGCAGTTGGGATGGAGAAGGGATCACTGAGTCAGTGATGGTTGGAAGGATCGCTCGGGATGGGAGATTTGTGCTGAGAGTAGACAAAGGGCCAACCGTGACGGCCTCTCAGTGTCTGTATTGCAAATCCTAATGCCGCAAATTAGAGAGAGAGTATGGGGGAGATTTTCTGCCATGGAGGCAGGGGGAGGGTTCGAAAGGGGAAGATATACTGGGAGGAGAGGGGCTGGAGCGATAGCACAATGGGGAGGGCATTTGCCTTGCACGTGGCCGACCTGGGTTCGATTCCCAGCATCCCATAGGATCCCCCATGAGCACTGCCAGGAGTAATTCCTGTGTGCAAAGCCAGGAGTAACCCTGAGCTTTGCCGGGTGTGACCCAAAAAAGCAAACAAACAGATCTGGGGGAGAATCCTCCCTCGTTAATACATTGAGTCCCTATTTTTTTTTTTTTGCTTGTCACCAGTTTATGAGAAACAGCCTCATTCCTGATGCCCCATTTGCTCTCAACGGAACGACCATCTCCGAATGCAACAGCTATGTGTACCTAGGTCGAGAGGTCAACATGACAAATGACCTGGCACCCGAGCTGCGCAGGAGGAAGAGAGCGGCTTGGAACGCCTTCAAGAACGTCGAAGAAATGGCTAAGAGGACGAAGAACCTCCGGCTCCGGGCACATCTCTTTGATTCCACTGTTCTTCCTGCATTAACATATGCCTCAGAGACCTGGGCCCTCCGCAAACAGGATGAGAACGCTCTTCGGATCTCCCAAAGAGGAATTGAAAGAGCTATGCTTGGAATATCACGTTTCACTCAAATGAGAGAGAGAATCTGGAGTTCTGACATCCGTCGACGATCAAGGATCAGGGACGCTGTCTCATTTGCCAAGGTGTCGAAAATCAGATGGGCTGGTCACGTAATGAGATTTCAAGACGACCGCTGGACTAGAGCTGTTACCGACTGGATTCCACGGGATGTCAAAAGACCGCGTGGCCGCCCACCTTCCAGATGGTCAGACTTCTTCGTGAAGATCATGAACGATCAGTTTGAGGCTCTTCATGATCCCAGAGCGAACAGATGCCATTGGGCTACACTAGCACGCGACAGGGACAAATGGAGACGTTACTGGCGCCCACTCGAGCAAATCGACGACTAACGGGAAGTTAAGTGATTAAGTGATTAAGTCACCAGAGCTAGAATCAAAATTAGCAGCTGCCTCGGCTTGGCCAGGGGCATGCATGATGGAGAAGTCCCCAGGAGAAGAAGAAAGAATCCGATTCTGAAAGACATAAAAGCCAGAAGAGTGTCTGAATTGGGCTTTCAAACTGGAGCGGTAGCTGGAGTCTGTACAAGACTGTGTTTTCGACAACAGCCTAACGCTGAACAGAAATGGATATGTAAGTTCACATAGAGATGTGTGCATTTGTTATGTCCATATATTAAGACAAGCCTGCTTTTCACAGATAGGGACCTATATTTACCTCTCTCTATTTTTGACTTACTGTCTCCTATCCCCAAATTAGGCATGAGTGATGATCAAGGTAACTGTTTTCTCCTCCGGACTCAGGTTGATGGTAATGGATAGCTCTGATATTTGCCAGGTATTTTTTTTCCCACCTTAAATTATTTAGCAAGTAAGAAAAGGGGACGAAAACAGTATTACGCCCCCGTTCCGACTTTACAGTGACAGCACACGAAAGTTGGAGAGAATTCTTCCCGGTCTAGGAGAACTGCTTTTGTCTGTTTGTTTCTGATGGCCAGGGGTCAGTCCCTCTTGGCTCTGCATTCAGGAATGGCGACCCCTGGCAGTACTCAGAGGACCATCTGGGGTGCTGGGGATTGAATTCAGGACAGCCACATGCCAGGTAAGTGCCCTCCCTGCTGTTCTGGTGCTCAGGCCTCCAAGAGTTGCTGATATTGTGGCTAGCAGCTGATTTTTTCAAATCTCGGCTCTTAAGCACCAGCAGGATATCAGCAAAGCAGTATAGGCTGGACACGGTGGGCCCAGGCGGAGAAGACCACCTCACCACTGCACTCTTGCAGGCTCCGTAATGATGGTTCTGCCCTGTTCTGTCACGCCGATGCAGCGTTTGACCACAGTGAAACCATCTACTCCACGGGAATAGCATCGCCACACCAAGTCATTCGCTCCCAGCTAAGTACACCGGGAGGTTGCCGCTGAGATTGAGGGTGGGAAGGAGGTGAAGACACAAATATGAGAAGCTGTCAGGACCTGTGGTCAAAGAAGTTGTTAAGAGGACAAAGAACCTCCGGCTCCGGGCACATCTCTTCGACTCCACCATTCTTCCTGCACTAACCTACGCCTCAGAGACCTGGGCCCTACGCGAACAGGATGAGAACGCTATTCAGGTCACCCAAAGACGAATCGAAAGAGCTATGCTTGGAATATCACGTTTCACTCAAATGAGAGAAAGAATCCGGAGTTCCTACATCCATCGACGATCAAGAATCAGGGACGCTGTCTCGTTTGCCAAGGTGTCGAAAATCAGATGGGCTGGTAACGTGATGAGATTTAGAGACGACCGCTGGACTAGAGCCGTTACCGACTGGATTCCACGGGATGTCAAAAGACCGCGTGGCCGCCCACCTACCAGATGGTCAGACTTCTTCGTCAAGATCATGAATGATCGGTTTGAGGCTCTTCGTGTTCCCGGAGCGAACAGATGCCATTGGGCTACACTAGCACGTGACAGGGACAAATGGAGACGTTACTGGTGCCCACTTGAGCAAATCGATGAGTAACAGGATTGCAAGTGACAAGTGATTTGTTATATATAACATATATTATAGATAACGGGGCAGGAAAATGGTGATGGACCAAACTGAATTTTAAAATGATGTTCTTCATTCGGTGTAGACTGGTGCCGATTTATAATGTCACGCATTTAAAATTTATAGAAAACAGTACTGCTATGGTTTTTTATTATTATTAAGAGAAAAATTGCATTTTTTAATAGAAAGAAAACAGTGTGAGGCTAGCAGGGGAACTGAAGCACCAGGTAACAGGGGAACTCATTTTTCTGTGAGATTTCCCAGGACCTGAAGTACATTTTGGTCTGACCCACCATTGGGAAATGCTCTCGAAGCTAGTCGTGCTGGATTAACTTCTCCACAGGATGCAAAGGAATCAGACAGAGGCCCTAGCTGTGCCCCAGAGCCCATGCCAAGGGTATTTAGAGGAATACAAAAATATTCCAGCACCAAATCAAATCCCAGCCGCAATGTCCAGCCTCCAATGAGAAAGTTTGCCAGGGATGGTGGAGAGGAAGAGAGTTCAGGGGTTGGCTCTGTCCATTAGACCCCCATGTACTTCAGGGGCACCACCAGGATCAAGCCCTGAACATGTAGGGGTACGATAAAGAACAAGACATTGCAAGGAATATAGGAGACAAAAATCCAGGTACACAAAAAAGCAATTCTATGTCTCTATTTAGGCTACAGGAATCAAGTCCAAAATGCTCTGTGTGTATGTGTGTGTGTGTGTGTGTGTGTGTGTGTGTGTGTAGAGAGAGAGAGAGAGACAGGGAGAGAGAAAAAAAGAGAGAGGGTCTTTATTAAAAGTTACTTAGATGTAAGGAGAGAGAATGACAGGAAGTATGTGTTCAAGAGAGAACGCCGGCCTCTCTGGAGAGGGAAAAAAAGCAAACACACATGGAGACAGGTGGCTGGCATACGTGTTCATTGAGAACACAGGTTAGAAGAGCAAGCCAGGCCTTTTCTCCCCTCTTTTGACCCAAAGCACCAATACCTTTACCCAAGGTCTCAAAAATACAGATGACTGGGGACCCAATCCAGCAAAGAAGTCCAGTGTTGGATGAAGAGAGATAGCCCAGCGGGGAGGGCGTTTGCCTTGCACGCGGCTGACCCGGGTTCAATCCCCAGCATCCCATAGGGTCCCCCGAGCACCGCCAGGAGTGATTCCTGAGCACAGAGCCAGGAGGAACCCCTGAGCATTGCTGGGTGTGACCCCCCAGAGCCAAAAATAAATAATAAAATAAAATGATAAAAAAATTAACAAGTCCAATGTTTACCCAATTTGCCCTGCATTAAGTCTACCTCAATAACACCTTTCAATTCATTAAAGTTTGAGTCATATTAATTGCACTTTGAATATTAAACAAACTTCACATTCCAGGTAAAGTCTACTGTGATGATAACTATATAGAAATCTCTATATTGATATCATAGCGGGTAAGGCTTTTGCCTTGCACGCGGCCGACATGGCTGACCTGGGTTTGATTCCTCTGCCCCTCTCAGAGAGCCCGGCAAGCTACCGAGAGTATCTCACCCGCACTGCAAAGCCTAGCAAGCTACCCGTGACGTATTCAATATGCCAAAAACAGGAACAACAAGTCTCACAATTTGTTGTGAGACATTACCGGTGCCCGCTCGAGCAAATCGATGAACAACAGGAGGACACTGCGACAGTGCAGTGCATATAGAGACAGATAATTATATAGAGATAGGGATAAGAAATATATATGTGTGTGCCCCTCTCGGAGAGCCCGGCAAGCTACCGAGAGTATCTCGCCCGCACGGCAAAGCCTGGCAAGCCACCTGTGACGTATTCGATATGCCAAACACATTAACGATTGTCACAATGGAGACGTTACTGGGCCTGCTGGAGCAAATTGATGAACAATGGGAGGACAGTGACAGTGACAGTCATATATCTATGAAGACCTCCGAGCCCCAGCCAAGGCCATGCTGGGACCACTCTCCACACACTTGGATGAGCCTCACGCATAAAAGAACTGGCAGAGGAACCCAGGTGTGTGGGACCCGGGGCTGAGATCTCCAAGCCTGCACGGTTTGGGACTGGACCTGCCAGTAGCTAGACAGTTACACCCACCAACTGCCCTGTAACCCCAACAACGGCCAGGATCCAGAGATTATCACACTCAGCTCCTGGGAGAGAACAAGACAGAGTCTCCTACCCTATGCCTGACTGTCTCCACCAGGGCCCAACAGCTGAAGACCTCCGGGCCCCAGCCGAGGCCATGCTGGGACCACTCTCCACACACTTGGATGAGCCTCACGCATAACAGAACTGGCAGAGGAACCCAGGTGTGTGGGACCCGGGGCTGAGATCTCCAAGCCTGCACGGTTTGGGACTGGACCTGCCAGTAACTAGACAGTTACACCCACCAACTGCCGTGTAACCCCAACAACGGCCAGGATCCAGAGATCATCACACTCAGCTCCCGGATGATATCTTATCATCTCATTCCTACTTTGGACAAACTGGCAGGCTATCGAATGTAACCTGCCCACACGGCAGAGTCTGGCAAGCTCCCCGTGGCGTACCCAATATGCCAAATACCAGTAACAATGATGGGCCTCATTCTCCTAAAGAGCCTTGAATATGGCACTTTCTTAAAAATCTCAGGGCTAGGACGAAGGAGACGTTACTGGGGCCTGCTCGAGACAATCGACGAACAACAGGATGGTCATGATCGTGATATATATATATATATATATATATATATATATATATGTATATATATATATATAGAGAGAGAGAGAGAGAGAGAAAGAGAGAGAGAGAGATTTTGACTTTGGGGGGATGGGGTCACACCCAGCGATTCTCAGGGGTTACTCCTAGCTCTGCACTCAGGAATTACTCCTGGCAGTGCTCCGGAAGACCTTATGGGATGCCCTGGTTGGCCGTGTAGAAAGCAAATACCCTAGCCACTGTGCTGTTGCTCTAGCCTCTGGACTATACATATGTATATATTTTTCACACCTGCTGTTTCCTTTGCTTCATTTCAATTATTTGTCTTGTTCAGATAATAATTCCACTACCTTTTTGGTAGTTTTTATGCGGGGATTTTACCGTGTGGGCTTTGTTGTTGTTTTTTGGCCGTTCACTTACAAATGGTTCTATGTTAGCAATGATTAGAAGCATTTGTAAGTGCTTTTAAGCGAAGAGCACAAGATTGCCTTTTCAAAAACGTGGGTGTGGTCGGGATGCCAGACATGCTGAAAGTAGACTATAGACCGAACACCATGGCCACTCAATACCTCTATTGCAAACCCCAACACCCTAAAGGAAAGAGAGAGCAAAAGGGAATCTCCTGCCACAGAGGTGGGGTGGGGGGGATGGCCTGGGGGGGTGGGAGGGATACTGGGACCATTGGTGGTGGAGAATGGGCACTGGTGGAGGGATGGGTACTTGATCATTGTATAACTGAAACCCAAACACAAAAATATGTAAGTGTACAACTGTACCTCATGGTGTTTCACTAATTAAAAAAAAAGTGGGTGTGAGAACTGGAGACATACAACAGGAGGTAGGGCATTGGCCTTGCATAAGATCAACTTGGGTTACATCCCCGGCAACCCATATGGTCCTACCTATGAGCCCACCAGGAGTGACCCCTGAGTGCAGAGGCCAGGAGGAAGTCTTGAGAAATGCTGGGTGTACCCCCCAAAAAATTAAAATTGAAAAGTGCCTGTCAAGACAATACCACTCCTGGGAATATATCCCAGAGAGGCAAAAAAGTCTAGTCGAAGTGACATCTGCACTTGTTTGTTCATTGCAGCACTGTTTACAATAGCCAGAATCTGGAAAAAACCTGAGTGCCCGAGAACAGATGACTGGTTAAAGAAACTTTGGTACATTTACACATGGAGTACTATGTAGCTGTTAGAAAAGAAGAAGTCATGAAATTTACATACAAGTGGTACTACATGGAAACTATCATGTTAAGTGAAATGAGTCAGAAAGAGAGGGATAGACATAGAAAGATTGCATTCATCTGGGGAACATAAAGTCACAAAATAGGAGACTAACACCCAAGAATGGCCGAGATTAGTACCAGGAATTTTACTCCATGGCTTGGAGGCCAACCACACATACTAGGGGAAAAGGGTGCTCAGATAGAGAAGGGAGCACCAAATAAAGGTGTTGGGAGGATCCGCCCAGGATGGGAGAAGCATGCTGAAAGTAGACTATAGACCAACCATGATGGCCACTCAATGCCTCTTTTGCAAACCACAGCACCCAAAAGGAGAGAGAGAACAAAAGGGAATGCCCTGCCACAGAGGCAGGGTGGGATGGGGGCTGATGGGGGGTGGGAGTGATACTGGGACCCGTGGTGGTGGGAAATGGGCACTAGTGGAAGGATGGGTGTTTGATCATTTTATAATTGAAACCCAAGCACAAATATTTGTAACTCTACAACTGTACCTCATGGTATCTCACTAATAAAAATTTTTTAAATTTAAAAAAACGGAAAAAAATGATAAATAGAGAAAAAAAGTGTCTGTCAAGAAACAATGGGTTGAAGACATTCTATCTGTTAACCAGGAGCTAGCAGGGGTTTCGAAACTAAAATATTTCAAGATGCAAAAATGCAAAAATTGATAGCTATGACACCGGACTCCACGCCAAGCTGTTTCACACGGGGGGCCCCAGAGGTGGAGGGTAGGTGAGAGCCCTCCCTGCCACAAAGGGACCCAGCCCCAGCAGTCAACAACCTCCAGAAGCCAACCGCCTCCACGCTCAAGGATGCTCCTTATGTGCTCAGACCAAGCCTCACGCATGAGTGAATGTCGCCCACATGCTCCCTATGCATTCTCCATAATCATCACACCACAATTGATAGGGTCCAAATAATAGGCAACCAATCATAGAGGAATATATATATATATACATATTTTCAGATATATATGTATACAAAAGCTCACATTACTTTAACAACATGTCAGTGATATCCTTAAAGAAGGTCTCAATGGCCCCCACCAAAATAGAACAATCCTCACACTGTTTCCTCTCTGGATACTTTTCTGTCGCATTTTCAGCGGTTTTCCATAACAGACAATGCAAAACATATCATTTCGGTTGTGCTTTGGGACAGGGATTGGGGCTTGGGATGGAAACATCCCGAATTTGGGGGTGGGAAGGTGTCATGGTGGTGGGATGGGTGTGTTGGAATATTAAATGTAATCAAATATTGTGAACTACCTTATAAAATAAAAAAATTAAAATGCAAAAGTTTTATATATATATATATATATATCTGGGAAAAAGTGAGGGAAAGGCACTAGATAATAGGTATGTTCCAAAATTATCCTTTTATTAGCACATTCTATTCCTTCTGGGAGAACACATTATGGCATTAAAATATGAATATGTTCTGTAAATGGGTAATGTGGCTGAGCAAATTGACAATTACTGTGTCTTAGGGCGAATGAATTCGGCAGGACAAGTGACCTCTTCCGTTTAGAGATCACAGCACCCTCTAGCATTTTCCTGGATCGTATAAATGCTGCATTATCTCTGCCTGGCATGAATCGTGTTCGATTCTTTCAGGAGCTGTGGTCGAGGTGGTGTCGAATTGGAGGGAGCAGTTGGCCAATGTGAGTGAAGAGGCAGAAATGACAGACGGAATTTGATCTGGCAGGAGAATTTCTGAGAACCCAACCAGAGCACGTCCGGAACAATTTGATGTACTAAGGTGGTTTTTTTTTTTAACCATAGCCTTTCTCGTTAGCATCTAAATGCCGCAGATATTCTAAAATCTGCATGGTTACATCGGAACAAGTCGGCCTGTGTCAAAATGGAAGGGGCATATTTCTAGAAATGCAGAGCGTAACTTGCAACGGCACAAAAACACACACGATGGTAGAACTGGAGGGCCATGAATTCTATTAAAGCATTCTGAGTTAAAAGTATAACAGGAGTAAAATTCCTGGTACTAATCTCGGCCACTCCTGGGTGTTAGTCTCCTATTTTGTTGCTTTATGTTCCCCAGATGAATGCAATCTTTCTATGCCTGTCCCTCTCTTTCTGACTCATTTCGCTTAACATGATACTTTCCATGTAGTACCACTTGTATGGAGGCCAGCCACACATGCTAGGGGAAAAGGGAGCTCAGATAGAGAAGGGAGCACCAAGTAAAGGGTGTTGGGAGGATCCTCCCAGGATGGGAGAAGCACGCTGAAAGTAGACTATAGACCGAACATGACTGCCACTCAATGCCTCTCTTGCAAACCACAACACCCAATAGGAGAGAGAGAGAACAAAAGGGAATGCCCAGCCACAGAGGCAGCGTGGGATGGGGGAGACGGGGGATGGGAGGGATACTGGGACCCGTGGTGGTGGAGAATGGGCACTGGTGGAGGGATGGGTACTTGATCATTGTATAACTGAAACCCAAGCACAAAAATATGTAAGTCTACAACTGGACCTCATGGTGTTTCACTAATAAAAACAAAAGTATAACAGGAGAACTAATAGTAAGGATAACGGGTATGTTTGCTTTCCATTTTTTTTTCTGTTACGACACGGATGATTTTTCCCACAGCCAAACCATGAAACACACAAGCAAAGAGCTACCGAGGAACTAGACCTAGAAAATAAAGGCCAGTTGCAAATTCAGGGTCCGCATGGATTCCGGAAAAGCAAAGGGAGCCTTGAGGAGATGGCCAATCACACGACCGTGATCGATATTTCCCTGTGATGACGATATGGATTTTTTAAGAAAGGACAGGCAGGCTGCTTTTCTCGATGACTTCAAGCAAGTGAACCAAATCCCAGGCTGAAGGAACTATGGAATTGTGACAGATTATGAAATGGTGGCTGTTTTCCTGCCTGTGTATGTGTGAGTGTGAGTGTGTGTGTGTGTGTGTGTGTGTGTGTGTGTGTGTGTGTGTGCACGTGTCTATCCAGGATGGTGCTGTTCAATTTCTAGCACACAATCCAGAAAGAGAAAAATACCAAAATAAATAAATAAATAAAAAGTTACAATATTTTTTGAGGCTGAGAGTTATCTACAAAATATATATTTTGCCTAGTACCATATATATATATACAGCCCTGGAGCGATAGCACAGCGGTAGGGCGTTTGCCTTGCACGCAGCCAACATGGCCAACCCGAGTTCGATTCCTCCGCCCCTCTCGGAGAGCCCGGCAAGCTACCGAGAGTATCTCGCCCGCATGGCAGAGCCTGGCAAGCTCCCCGTGACGTATTTGATATGCCAAACACAGTAACAACAAAGTCTCCAATGGAGACGTTACTGGGCCCGCTCGAGCAAATATATATATATATATATATATATATGGGCTGGAGAGACATCACAGCAGATAAGGGCATTTACTTTGCTTGTGGCCGACCCGGGTTCGATTCCTCCGCCCCTCTCAGACAGCCTGCAAGCTACCGTGAGTATCCTGCCTGCATGACAGAGCCTGGCAAGCTCCCCGTGGCATATTTGATATGCCAAAAACAGTAACAACAAGTCTCACGATGGAGACATTCCTGGTGCCCGATGAGCAAATCAATGAACAATGGGAGGACAGTGCTACAGTGCTTATATATATATATATATATATATATATATATAATTTTCATGGGGCTGGAGCAATAGCACAGTGGTAGGGCGTTCGCCTTACAAGCGGCCAACTTGGCCGACCTGAGTTCGATTCCTCCGCCCCTCTCGGAGAGTCCGGCAAGCTACCGAGAGTATTCGATATGCCAAACACAGTAACAACAAAGTCTCCAATGGAGACGTTACTGGGCCCGCTCGAGCAAATCGACGATCAACAGGAGGGCCTTTACCTTTACCTTTATATATTTTCATGAACAAGAATTTTTTTTATAATTTTTTTAAATAATGTAGGAATACTGCTATTTGGTCCGCCAATGATTAAGCTGATTGAATTGGGCATGAACTCAATTTTCTGGAATATTTTTAATCATCGCTTTTTCCTAGGTGGCTTCCTTATGCCCAAGAAAACGGTTCCTTGGGTGAGGAGGAGGAGGTGGACTGGGTTGAAAATACTCCCCGGGGGACGGGAAGTGAGGATTTGGCTTCAAAGACAAATTGAAGAGAATTAAGAAGACAAAGGACCTTTCCATTCTATTTTGTCCGGAACAGATGTGGACTGCATTCCCTGACACTATCTGTGACTGAATCCCCAGTTTTCCATCCTGAACTTATTGTTTTCTTTTTTTTTTCTTTTCCCTCTAAATGTCAGGGACCTATTCCAAATTCATGGGGGAGAAAAAAAAAAAATTGGCCATTTGTCTCTGAAGGAGAGCCTGTGCATTCTGTGAGAAAAAAAATACGCTACATTTCCTTGGAAATCAACACCCGGAGACCCCCAAATTAAATTAGTTCTGAAGTATGAAGTTAAGCCCTGGAAACCAATAACCGGGATATTGACTGTCCAATGTTCTGCCTTATCAAGGTCTAATAAATGTCTTCCAGGACCCACTTAATAAGACTTTAATGTGGGTTTTTTTTTTCTCCCAGCCAGGGTAAAGACAGACAAACATCCTGTTTTATTTTGCTGTAAACGAAGGGATGCCACTGTCCTACAAGGGTCCTCACTGCAAGGCGGCCGCCTTTCCAGTTATTTTTCCTGAAAAGGTTGCCTCGGGAGCCTTTTTTGTAGATCTCAATGAGGTCCCTCGAGCTGCAAGATAAATATTTAAAAGGTTGGCCGTGACATTCTCCGAGCGTGGTCGCCTCTCTCTCTCTCTCTCTCTCTCTCTCTCTCTCTCTCTCTCTCTCTCTCGGCTAAAAAGCATCTTGATTTTCAGGCGAACCCTGCTCCCTTTCACAGCTTAGAGGGTCCGCACATTCTTCAAACAGACGCCCCCAGAACTGCAGGCCCTGGAAAGATGCATCCTTCTTCACAATGGGCATTTATACTTTGCAAGCGATGCCACGAGCAGGGCGATGATCCATGAACTGGCTCTTGGCAATGGAGTGTTTTTCTTTTTTCTCCTTCCTTTGGAGAAAACAGACCTTCTGAGTAGAGCTTTTCAGCCAGAGTGGCAGAACTTATGAGAGAGCTAAGGAATAGCACAGCCTCCTTGTTTATAAGAGGACATGGCCTCCGTTTCGGCGAGAAAACTGGTCTGCGGTCTTAGAGGAGACAGGTGTGGGAGTTTTCCGTCTATTGTAGAACCTCCTGCAATGACAGTCCTTGAACTGTCTCCATGGGTATCATGCTCAGTGAAATGAGTCAGAAAGAGAGGGACAGACATAGAAGAACTGCACTCCATGGTGGAGTATAAAATAACATAACATGAGACACAAGGGCCAGGGAGATTGCCCCACTGCCCACTGGCAGCCTGCCTCACAAGCTGGGGGAGAAGGCGGCTGGGATGGAGAAGGGGTCACTGAGTCCGTGATGGTTGGAGGGATCGCTCGGGACGGGAGATGTGTGCTGAGAGTAGACCAAGGACCCAATGGGACGGCCTCTCAGTGTCTGGGTTGCAAACCATGATGCCCCAAAGTACAGAGAGAGGATGGGGGAGATTGTCTGCCATGGAGGCAGGGGGAGGGGTGGGATGGGGGGATACTGGGGGCATTGGGGGTGGGGAATGGGCACTGGTGGAGGGATGATGGGTGCTCGAGCATTGTGTGACTGAAATGTAATCACGCAAGTTTGTAACTGTGTCTCGGGGTGATGCAATAAAACTTATTTAAAAAAATTAAAAATAGGGGGCTGGAGCGATAGCACAGAGGGTAGGGCATTTGCTTTGCACGCGGCCAAGCTGGGTTCGATCCCCAGCATCCCATATGGTCCCTCGAGCACCACCAGGAGTCATTCCTGAATGCAGAGCCAGGAGTAACCCCCGTGCATCGCTAAGTGTGACCCAAAAACCAAAATATATATATATATATATATATATATATATATAAATGAAATTTTAAAAATTAAGATAGGGCAGGCCAGGGATCGTCCTCTGGTGCTGAGACATCTGAGGTGTCCAGGGGGAAGAGAGAGGGGTCACTCCCGGGCAGTTGCGGGGATTACAAACAACGTTCTCCAACCCTTCGTGACAACTTCCAGCCCACCTTTCACCTTGAGTGTTGAAAGAAAACAAGTGGGTTTCTGGAACCTGTTTCCCTGATCATTTTAGCTCCAACTGATATGCCCGGAAGAAAACTCTTCTGGGTCACGAAGAGAAAGCTGGGATGGCTCTTTGGAGGGAGTTGGGGGTGGGGGGAGGTCCGGAGAGAACCAAGCACTGTAACCAGGGCATTAGCTTGTTCCCAGGTGCCAGGGCTCTCCATGCTTCGAGCTTGCAGTTCTCTGAGTCCTAGGTCTCCATTATTAAACATCTCCTGGGACCACAGAGTCTGAGGGAGCATCAGTTCTGCAGAGGCCAACGACAGGGTCCTGGAGGAAGAACTGTGTCCTGGGCGTGCAGCACAAAAGCCTGTTGGAGCCCTGGAGGACACACACAGTTGACAGTCTTTGGCTGGATTTGTTTTCCGTTTATTTTAGGCGCCGTGATTCTGCAAACACAGTGCATTGGCAGCCTTTCACCCATAGAACATTCCGGCAACACAACCTCCAGACGATTGTGTGCTTCCTTCCACCCACACCTCCTTCACATGTGCAATTCCTCCACCGCACCCCATGGTCTGCTTCCTATCCAAGAGCGGTTCTCAGTTTCTGATACCTTTGGGCCTTTTTTTATTCCCGCCCCCCTCCCATTTATTTATTAATGTCTTTATTTATGTGTGTATGTATTTTATCGCATGTTCCGAGGAACAATTCTTCTCCAGTGTCGAAAACGGCGTGATGAGAACGCTATTCGGGTCTCCCAAAGAGGAATGAAAAAAGCTATGCTTGGAGTATCACGTTTCACTCAAAGGAGAGAAAGAATCCGGAGTTCTGACCTCCATCGACGATCAATAATCAGGGATGCTGTCTCTTTTGCCAAGGCGTTGAAAATCAGATGGGCTGGACACGTAATGAGATTTAGAGATGGCCGCTGGACTAGAGCCGTTACCGACTGGATTCCACGGGAGGTCAAAAGACCGCGTGGACGCCCACCTACGAGATGGTCAGACTTCTTTGTCAAGATCGTGAACGATCGGTTTGAGGCTCTGCATGTTCCTAGAACGAACAGATGCCACTGGGCTACTCTAGCACGCAACAGGGATGAATGGACACGTTACTGGCGCCTGCTCGAGCAAACCGACGATTAACGGGAAGCCAAGTGATCAAGTGCTCAAGTATGTATTTTGCTTTGGGGGAGGGTCACACCCGGCGATGCTCAGGGGTTACTCCTGGCTGTGTACTCAGGAATTACCGTTGGCAGTGCTTGGGGAAACCTATGGGATAGACATTTAGGGTCTTCAAGGGAAAATGTTAAGAAGAGGAATTGCTGGGCCCACTAGGAGTTTGAGTCCTGGTTCTTTTGAGCTGATTTCGTGCTGTTTTCCAAATGGGCTGGGGCAGTCAGCGTTCCCACCAGCAGTGGACGAGAGTTTCCGTACACACACACACACACACACACACACACACACACACATCCTCGCCAACACTGGCTCTTTGGCCATCTCCCTTTTGTTCTCTTTGTGTAACACCTGGCAATTCTCAGGGGTTCCTCCTGGCTCTGCACTTGGGAAAGACACCTGGTGGTGCTCGGGGGACCCCATGGAATGCTGGGAATCGAACCCAGGTCAGCCGTGTGCAAGGCAAAAGCCCTCCCGGCTATACTATTGCTTTGGCTATCAGTATAAAGGATTTCTTTTCTTTTTCTTTTGGGTCACACCCAGCAATGCACAGGGGTTACTCCTCGCTCATGCACTCAGGAATGACTCCTGGCAGTGCTCGGGGACCCTATAGGATGCTGGGAATCAAACCCGGGTCGGCCACGTGCAAGGCAAATGCCCTACGCGCTGTGCTATCAGTCCAGCCCCTATAAAGGAATCGTTAACCTCATTTCCACCCCTGGACTTTTGGACAGAAGGGGTCTTCCTGGTAAAAACCATCTGGAGAAGGAGTTAAAGGAGACAGGGGCCCCATCTTACTTATTTTTTTTTTGTCCCACAGATGCTGACTTGCCATGTTGGCCGGAGATTCTTCTGGAAACGAATCTCCACTTTCCCCCGATGATGTTCACTGGCTCCAAGACACACGTGTGGGCATCCATGAACCCACCAAGAGGAAAGAATTTGACCTGTGCTTCTTTGAATGGTGTAGGATGACATGGCTTTGTCCTTTGTCCTTTGTCCTTTCTCCCTTGCTACATCACAGTGCTCCGGAGTCACTCCCATTCCTTCGTTTATCTGTAACCTCTTCTCTATGCTCTCTGCCCCAACCAGTTAATCAGATTTTCCCCCTAATCGGAATCTGTTAATTTGTGAAGTCCGATCCTTCTAGGACACTGAAACTGTATGGTCAGTTCATAATGCCTTTCTCCTCTCCTTACATCTTTTGAATAGTTTACTTGAATGCAATGTCCTTTTTGTATAGGTACAATATCCTTTTTTTTTTTACAGGTACAGGAAGACCGTTCATATTATGAGCTCCTAGTAATGTTATGAGCTCCTAGTAATTACCAGGAGTCATTCCTGAGTGCACGGCGAGGAGTAACCCCTGTGCATTGCTGGGTGTGATCTCCCCCAAAAAACAACAACAACAAAAAAAAAACAGAATTTCTTTACAATGACAGTCAAAGAGACGGAGTAAAGCAATGGTACAGTTGGGAGGGCATTTGCCTTGTACACGGCTGACCCAGGTTCAATTCCCAGCATGCCACAGGGTCCCCTGAGCACCAACAGGACCGTTAATATTAGGCTGGAGCGATAGCACAGCGTTAGGGCGTCTGCCTTGCACGCAGCCAACCTGGCCAAGCCAGGTTCGATTCCTCCGCCCCTCTCAGAGAGCCCGGCAAGCTACCGAGAGTATTCAATACGCCAAATACAGTAACAAGAAGTCTCACAATGGAGACGTTACTGGGCCCGCTCGAGCAAATCGATGAACAACGGGAGGACAGCTCCTCCTCCAACTTAGGATTTAATTGGCTTTGAATATTATTCACTCCCGGGCATCTGCTTTCTCGACTTAAGCCTCAGTTGCCCTTAGTTCCTAACACCCCGAAAGCAGGGTCCCGACGAGGGACCGAATGGACCCAGGGCAAGCGGTGAGCTACCCTGGCATCGAAATGGGCCAGGCCAAAGTGCCACGATTCTTGACTCTAAGAGTTTGATCGTAGACAAATGCTGTCATGATCCAAAGGTAACGATGAGACTAGAACCCTGCTAGAGATGGGAAGTACTATCTGGCCTGAGCACTGTAGTCTGAGATCGAGATGGCCCTAGGAGAGCAATTCTATAAGCTTAATGCATCTCTTACTGTGTCCATACAAAATGATTAATATTATGAATGCTTATATGTTTGTTGGACAAGGAGAGGAGAAACACCCCTGGGATTCCACCCTTGGGTGGGTGGTCCTGCTGAGAGAGGATCTGTCCTAAGAGCGGCTTTCCCTGAGGGAAAGATTTCTACCCCTATTGATCGTGACCACACCTACGTGTAATTGTTACCCCAACCCCTCATGCTGGGGCATATAATGAGACTGTAAGAATGGGCAAGCAGAGGCAGAGGAGAGAGACAGGAATGAATGGAGAGTGGATTGGAATTAACTGCAACTAAGACCAACCAGCCTGGCCCTCGTTTGCTTCCTTCGCCTGCCCATCGCCATTGACGTCCCCGGGGTGGGGATACTGGCGTGAGACTACCGAACACAGGCGGCGGGAGAGATAGACCACTGTTGCTGTGGTGTTTTTTGTTGTTGTTGTTGTTTGTAATTTTTATTAGTGAGACACCATGAGGTGCAGTTGTAGACTTACACATTTTGGTGCTTGGGTTTCAGTTATACAATGATCAAACACCCATCCCTCCACCAGTGCCCATTTCCCACAGAATGGTACCATCTGCTCCAGTGAGTGTTAGTGGAGAAAACAGGGAAACACAGTGACCGAACGTCTTGTTCCGCTGTGTGCGTCTCCCTGTAGACCACCGAACCCTGGCGAGCTTTGCACTCGACCCCAAGCCAGCCCAAGACTGTCCAGAACCTTTTCCAAAACACCATGAGTCATGGCCGGCAGCCAGCTCTCGGTACCAGTCACGCATTCAACCCGGCTGTCTGCATGCAGCCCAAAGTCATGCAGGAAAGCCAACAGGATCGTTTTTGCCAGAGGCATCAGACACGCAAGCAGAGATCAAGGGCATGAAGCCCAGTCCCGCACCCGTTTGGAACCCGGCCATGCCCTGAGCAGCACCGCACACATAGTGTTCTCTTGCTTTGTGGGAATCGAACCCCAGTCAGCCTGGATGGGTCAGCAGGGCTGCGTGCAGGTTGCTTAAGGTGGCGTGGGGATGGCTGGCAGCCTCCCAGACAAAGCCAGGCCTGCAAGCTGCTGTCCACAGGAGAATTTGCTGGCCAGGTGGGTCTTAGGACTGGGCGGAGTTGGAGAAGCGGCCTTTCTGTCCCAGCTGACCATGCACGGTGAGGTACTCAAGGGATTCCCGCTCTTCTTGCCCTGGTTATCCCGGGAGTTGATTGAACGGCACCTGGAGAGTGACCGGCTGATAACGGTGCATCTGTGTTGAGAAAGGAGGAGACGTTTGTCATTCGAGATGCCCTAGAGAAGCTGGCTGCCAACTATTGAGCATTGGGGTTGTGAAGAGTTTATGTGCATGGCTAGAACGACAAATCCAATCTGGTCCAGCGGGGTGTAGGGGATGTGCAGGTGGACACAGATTTGAGGACAAAGTTTGATCGCCTTGCCGAGCTCTGCACCAACATACTGGTCCCTTCTCTATCTAAACTCCACTTTGTACTTCACACAAAGCTTGTGGCAAGCTTCCAACCTGTAATGTAAACGTTTGCATTACGAACATGGCGTAGATGTACCAAAGTTCCTTTAGCCAGTCATCTGTTCTTGGGCACTCAGGTTTTTTCCAGATTCTAGCCATTGTAAACAGTGCTGCAATGAACAAACAAGTGCAGATGGCACTTTGACTATACTTTTTTGTCTCTCCGGGGTATATTCCCAGGAGTGGTATTGCTGGGTCAAATGGGAGCTCATTTTCTAATTTTTTTGAGAATCGTCCATACTGTTTCCCAAAAGGGCTGAACCAGTCGGCATTCCACCAGCAATGGAGGAGGGTCCCTTTCTCGCCACATCCGCGCCAACACCGGTTGCTTTTGTTCTTTTGGATGTGGGTCAGTCTCAGGATGGGAGATGCGTGCTGAGAGTAGACTCTAGACCGAACATGATGGCCACCCAATGCCTCTTTTGCAAACCACAGCACCCAAAAGGAGAGAGAGAGAACAAAAGGGAATGCCCTGCCACAGATGCTGGGTGGGATGGGGGGGGGATTGGGGTGGGTGGGAGGGATACTGGAATCATTGGCGGTGGAGAATGGGCACTGGTGGAGGGATGGGTACTCGATCATTGTATAACTGAAACCCAAGCACAAAAATTTGTAAATCTACAACTGTACCTCATGGTGTTTCACTAATAAAAATCTAAATAAAAAAAAAGAACATGGTGGGTTCCCCTCGGGCATAAAAAGAAAGGAGTGAGTGACCAATGTTCATTGCAAGAATCTGGGAACAACCCAAGTGCCCAAGAACGGACAATTGGTTCGAGAAACTTTCGATTCCCAGCATCCCCTAGGGTCCCCCAAGCACCGCTAGGAGTAATTCCTGAGTGCAGAGCTCGGAGGAACCCCTGTGCATTGCTGGGTGTGACCCAAAAAGCAATAACAATAATAACAATAACACAATTGTAATAATACAACGTAATAATAATATTAAATATTGTATTATTATTACAATAAGGTAAAGGTAAAGGTAAAGGTCCTCCCGTTGATCGTCGATTTGCTCGAGCGGGCCCAGTAACGTCTCCATTGGAAACTTTGTTGTTACTGTGTCTGGCATATCGAATACTCTCGGTAGCTTGCCGGGCTCTCCGAGAGGGGCGGAGGAATCGAACTCGGGTCGGCCATGTTGGCCGCTTGTAAGGCGAACTCCCTACCCGCTGTGCTATTATTACAATAATAATAGTAATCCTCAAATGCGATGTAGAGAATTTTCCGTTGTTTCGCAAAACACCCTAAGACTGGACAGGGCAGCAATCATCTAGGGAAAATCAAGTTTTCATGTTGCTGCGGTCTCATCTCTCAGCCTGACAGACAGAAGCATCCATTGCACACCTGAGTGTCTATTGTCACGGAAACAAGCTCCTGTCAGATGGTTGGCAGGGCATCAATCTTATCCCATCAGCACCGTCAAAAGTGAAAGTTGTCACTCACCTGTCACTCCTGCAAACACACGGCAAACACACGGTCACAGGCGAAAGGACGGAATAAAATTGTGAAGGCTTCCTGACTTTCAGAAACGGAGTAATCTAGGGGCTGGACTGATAGCACAGCAGGTAGGGTGTTTGCCTTGCACGTGGCCGACACGGGTTCGATTCCCAGCATCCCATATGGTCTCCTGAGCACCACCAGGAGTGATTCCTGAGTGCAGAGCCAGGAGGAACCCCTGTGCATCGCCGGGTGTGACCCATCAACAAAAAAAAAAAACAAAAATAACGGAGCAATCTCTATAGTATGAGTGTGTAGGGTGAAAGTACAGTGAACAATGATGGCGTCCATGAAGAATACATAGTCTCTGCCAAGGAATTTAAGCAGAAAGAGACAGAGACAGACAGACAGACAGAGACAAAGTCTGTAAAATAAAAAATAATATCCATTACACGAAACAAAAAAGGTCAGTTTTCCCTAAATGACTTATGGGTAGTCTTAGAGTTTGGGAAGTTTAATTTTCATGGCAAGAACGTGTATTGTTGAGTGCCATGATGAAGGGAAGACGTGCTGAGTCTTAAAATAGAAAGACGGTGTCCCGGTAGCACACAGCTGGGAATTGTGATGCTTTATATTTGAATAGAGAAACGCAAATCCTTCCTATGTTGGTCTCGGGATTAGGAACTAGAGACTTTTCAGTCTTTATTATATTTTCTGAAGATGGATTTGGGTGTCTTGTGAAGTCTAATTTCTTCTTATCAGAGCCGAGAGGAGTAGCCATTAGCAGCTTCTGAATACTGCAGATGGAAGAGGTGCAATTTAACAAATCAAAAGACATTTTGCTTAAGGCCCAGAATGCTTGCCTTCCTCAGGATACCCCTCATTCTTTTAATTCATATGTGAAATGGAATTTTGGATGGAGGAGTAGGAGGAAGAAAGAAGAAGGAGAAAGAGAGGGAGCAGGAAAAATGAAAGAAGGAAGGGGGCAAGGAGGATGAAAGGAAGGGGAAAAATTGAAGGAGAGAGGAAGAATAAAAAGATATGAGAAAGAGAGGGCAGGAAGAAGGGAGGAAGGGAGGAAGAAAAGAAGGAAGGATGAGAAAGGAAGGAAGAAAGGAAAAAAGGAAGAAATGAGAGAAGGAAGAAGGAGGAAGGAAGGAAGGGAAGGAGAGGGAGAAATGGAAGGAGAGAGGGAGGAATGGAAGGAGATATGGACAGAGGGAGGAAGGGAAGGAAGGAAGGAAGAAAGGGAGGAAGGAAGGAAGGAAGGAAGGAAGGAAGGGAGGGAGAGAGAGACAGAGGGGGAAGGGAAGGGAAGGAAGGAAGGAAGGAAGGAAGGAAGGAAGGAAGGAAGGAAGGAAGGGAGAGAGGGAGGAATGGAAGGAGAGAGAGACGGAGGGAGGAAGGGAAGGGAAGGGAAGGGAAGGAAGGAAGGAAGGAAGGAAGGAAGGAAGGAAGGAAGGAAGGAAGGAAGGGAAGGAGAGAGAGACGGAGGGGGGAAGGGGAGGGGAGGAAGGAAGGAAGGAAAGAAGAAAGGAAGGAAGGAAAGGAGGGAGGGAGAGAGGGAGGGAGGGAGGGAGGGAGGAAGGAAGGAAGGAAGGAAGGAAGGAAGGGAGAGAGGGAGGGAGGGAGGGAGGGAGGAAGGAAGGAAGGAAGGAAGGAAGGAAGGAAGGAAGGAAGGAAGGAAAGAGGGTGAAAGGAAAGAAGGGAGAAAGAGAGGGAGGGGGAG
>NW_026606175.1:830000-842500 GCF_029834395.1 Sorex fumeus
GTCAGGGAGGGTTGGAGGGATCGCTCGGGATGGGAGGTGTGTTCTGAGAGTAGATCAAGGATCCAACGTGATCGGTATTGGATCTGTATTGATCTGCGTTGATCTCAGTGTCTGTATTGCAAACCATGATGCCCCAAAGTTGAGAGAGAGTCTGGGGGAGATTGTGTGCCCTAGAGGCAGGGGGAGGGTTGTTATGGGGGGATACTGAGGACATTGATGGTGGGGAATTGGCACTGGTGGAGGGATGGGGGGTTCCATCATTGTGTGACTGAAACTCAACCATGAGAGCTTGGTAACTGCAGCTCACGGTGATTCAATAAAAAAAAATAAAAATAAATCAGCAAGGAGTCCCAGGCTGTTTGCAGGCAGAGGACACGTGACCCAATGTCTCGGAGGAGAAAATGATTGTGTAGGTGAAGGAGAAGGGGAAGGATTCGAATCCTTTGCTGATGGACGGTTGTGTTCAGAAGTAGAAAGAAAGTCACCAGTTGACCTGGAGGGGCCGTGAGCATGAATAATCCTGAAGTTGTCGAGCTTTTGGTGAATGCTCAGGGCCAATGTTAAGAGTCACGATGACTGTGAGATTGATCTTGTACGACGCCTGCTAATTTTTTCCCCATCCAGGGTCTTCCTAAGTGTCACTGGGAAGGGGTGTTGCACGGGGCCACGTTTACGGGCTGCCCAGAAAGTGCTCCAGTGAAATTGTCTAGTGCAATTTAAAGAAGGGACCAAGGGGGAGGACGTTGGCCTGGCACGCGGCCGACCCGGGTTCGATTCCCAGCATCCCATAGGGTTCCCCAAGCACCACCAGGAGTCATTCCTGAGTGCAGAGCCAGCCAGGGATAACCCATGAACATCACCGGGTGTGACCCAAAAAGCGAAAAAAAAATTAAATTTAAATTATTTATTATATATATAAATAATATATAATATATATTTATAATAAATAATATAAATTATTATATAATAAATAAAATAAAATTATTTATTAAAGTAATAAATAAATAAAGAAGGGACCAAGAATAATTTCTTTTTTTTTACATTTTTTTATTATTATTATTATTATTAGTGAAACACTATGAGGTACAGTTGTAGATTTACAATGTTTTTGTGCTTGGGTTTCGATTATACAATGATCAAATACCCATCCCTCCATCAGCGCCTATTTTCCACCACCATGGATAATTTTTTAAATTTTTTTCAAATTTTTTAAAATAAAAATTTTTTGAATTTTTTAAAATAAAAATTATTTTCAAATTTTTTAAAATAAAAATTTTTTTAAATTTTTTAAAATAAAAATTTATTTATTTTGAATCGCCGTGCGAAAATTTGCAAAGCTTTCAGGTTTCAGTCAGGGACTGAGAATAATTTTTTTTTTAATTTATTTATTTTGAATCACCGTGAGAAAAGTTGCAAAGCTTTCAGGTTTAAGCCAGGGACCGAGAATAATTTCAACGCGACGAATCTCTTCGAACAAAAGGCCTTGAGGGAATTTGGTACCCAATACCACCAAAAAAAGAAAAAAACGGCGGACCGCCCCCTGTGACACTCCCCTCAAGTTTTGACTTAAAAGTAAGATATCTGAGAGATTCAAACGCAGGAAGGGAACCTGTAAAATAATCTTTTTTTTTTTAACTTTTTTGAATGAGCAAATCGATGACTAACGGGAAGTTAAGTGATTAAGTGGTTAACTTTTTTGGGTCACACCTGGTGATGCTCAGGGGTTCCTCCTGGCTCTGCACTCAGAAGTTACTCCTGGCGGTGCTCAGGGGACCCTATGGGATGCTGGGACTCGAACCCGGGTTGGCCGTGTGCAAGGCAAACGCCCTCCCCGCTGTGCTATCGCTCCAGCCCCCCTGTAAAATAATCTTGAAGGGAGGTACCGGGATGGTAGTACAGCCAGGTAGGGGTAATTGCCTTGTAGGTGGCAGGCCTGGGTTCGAGGCCCGGCATCCCCTAGAGTCCCCCAGGCACCACCACACGAGGAGTCATTGCTCAGGGCAGAGCTAGGAGTCATCCCTGAGCACTGCTGGGTGTGGTCTAAGAAAAAAACACAACCCCAAATACCAAAATATTGCAGATATGACAAGTTATACGATTTTACAAGCTGTGTACAATCTTGTGTACGATTCTGTGATTGTGTACAGGTACAAATTGTGATTACAAATTACAATATTACAAATGCATCTGCCTTGCGTGCAGTTAACCGGGGCTTGATTTTTGGGGCCTCGCATAGGGACCCCCTGGTCCCCACCGTGAAGGATCCCTGAGGGCAGGAAAAAAAACAAAAATAATAATAAAATGACTGAATGAGAAGATTTGAGTTCTTGCAAAGGACTGTTGTACATCTCAGGTTTGAACTAGATCTGAGAAACCGAGGAGGTCTGGGTGTGTGACTATGTGTGTGTGTGTGTCTGTGTATCTCTGTGGTGTGTCTGTAAGTGTCTCTGTGCTGTGTGTATGTCTGTGTGCTGTGTCTGTGTGTGGTGGGCGTGTTTGTCTCTGTGTGTCTGTGTGTCTCTGTGGTGTGTGTGGCTGTGTGTGCCTGTGTGTCTCTGTAGTGTGTCTGTGTGTGTGGTGTTTGTGTGTGTCTGATGTGTGTGTGTCTGTGTGTCTCTGTAGTGTGTGTGTATCTGTGTGTCTGTGGTATGTGTGTGTCTGATGTGTGTGTGTCTGTGACTCTTGTAGTGTGTGACTCTGTGAGTCTCTGTGGTGTGTCTGTGTATGGTGTGTGTCTGATGTGTGTGTGTCTGTGTGTCTCTGAGGTGTGTCTCTGTGAGTCTCTGTGGTGTGTCTGTGTGTGGTGTGTGTGTGTCTGTGTGTGTCTGATGTGTGTGTCTGTGTGTCTCTGTAGTGTGTGTATCTGTGTGTCTGTGGTATGTGTGTGTTTGTGTGTGTGTCTGTGACTCTGTGGTGTGTGTCTCTGTGTATGTCTGTGAGTCTCTGTGGTGTGTCTGTGTGTGGTGTGTATGTGTGTGTCTGCGTTTCTCTAGTGTGTCTGTGTGTAGTGTGCATGTTGTGTGTATGTCTGTGTGTCTCTGTGGTATGTGCGGTGTGCATGTCGTGTGTGTGTCTGTGTGTCTCTGTGTTGTATGTGTAGTGTCAGTGTAGTGTAAGTCTGTGTGTCTCTGTGGTGTGTGTGTGTATGTCTTTGTGTCTCTCTGGTGTGTGTCTGTATGTCTCTGTAGTGTGTCACTGTGTGTGGTGTTTGTGTGTCTCTGTATGTCTCTATAGTGTCTATGTATCTGTGTGTCTCGGTGGTGTGTGTGTCTGTGTGTCAATGTGGTGTGTGTGTTTCTGTGGGTCTCTGTGGTGTGTCTGTGTGTGTCTGTAGTCTGTAGTGTCTGTGTGTGTCTGTGTGTCTCCGTGTTGTGTCTGTGTGCGATGTGCGTGTATATGTGTGTCTGTGTGTGTCTGTATGTCTCTGTAGTGTGTCACTATGCGTGGTGTTTGTGTGTCTCTAGGTATCTCTATAGTGTCTGTGTATCTATGTGTCTCTGTGGTGTGTGTGTGTGTGTCACTGTGGTGTGTGCGTTTCTGTGTGTCTCTGTGGTGTGTCTGTAAGTGTCTGTGTGTCTGTGTGTGTGTCTGCGTGCCTCCGTGTTGTGTCTGTGTGCGATGTGCGTGTATATGTGTGTCTGTGTGTGTGTCTGTATGTCTCTGTAGTGTGTCACTGTGTGTGGTGTTTGTGTGTCTCTGGGTATCTCTATAGTGTCTGTGTATCTGTGTGTGTGATGTGTGTGCCTGTGTGTCACTGTGGTGTGTGTGTTTCTGTGTGTCTCTGTGGTGTGTCTGTGTGTGTCTGTAAGTGTCTGTGTATCTGTGTGTGTGTCTGTGTGTCTCAGTGTTGTGTCTGTGTGTGATGTGTGTGTATATGTGTATCTGTATGTGTCTGTATGTCTCTGTAGTGTGTCCCTGTGTGTGATGTTTGCGTGTCTGTGTGTGTCTGTGTGTGTCTGGTGTGTATCTGTGTGTCTATGCGTCTCTGTCGTTTGTGTCTATCTGTGTGTCTCTGTGGTGTGTCTGAGTGTGTGGTGTTTGTGTGCATGTGTCTGTGGTGTGTGTGTGTGTGTGTGTGTCCACGGGGACAAGCTTGCACACCAACACCCCCGCCCGGAGACGATAGTTGTGCCTTTTTTTTTTTAAATTTTCTTTTTTTCTGGCTCCCTCGCCTTTTTGCCTGGCAGCAGCCCGACCCCCAAAATTCGGCAACCGCCTTTTCCAGGAAGGGGCCCTCCGCCTCCCCGCCCTGTTCCTTTGAAAAGCAAGACTCTGTGATGCAGTTCCAAGGGCGGAATATCAATATCAATATTCCTGGCAGAAATCCCCTCTCTCCTTTCACCGTCACTTGGCCAGGACTTTGATCCACACGGACTCCTCCGCCGGGAAGGGCATCAAAGTTTAAAGAGTGCGGAGACCCAGGAGGCGGCCACCAGAAATCGTCTGATCGATCGATTGATTGATTGATTGATTGATTCCGTGATCGGCTGTACGGAAACCCATTCAACCCGTAGGACGCCTTCTCACCAGGAGCTGTGACGTGCACGTCAGTGGCGAAGGGGACGGTCAGAGTCTTTAGGGTTTTTCTGTTTGGCCGGGCACCTCTGGGATGACACAGGTGAACACGCAAAAATCAAAAAAAATTTTTTAAAAAAAAAGGAAATCGGGAAATTGGATGGAATTAAAAATAAGTGACGACGATGACGACTCCGTCTTTGGAAGAGGAAAATAAAGTGTGGCTCTCTAGGAAGACGGGGATCGAAAACAACAGCTTGGCGTGCTTATGGTCCGGCATCGGAATTGCAAATGAGAATGCCCAAAATGAGAGAGAGAGAGAGAGAGAGAGAGAGAGAGAGAGAAGAGAGAAAGAGACAGAGACAGAAACAGACAGAGACAGAAACAGAGACAGAGCAGAGAGAGATAGAGATAAACCCATAGAGACAGAGTCAGAGATAGAAACAAAGAGAAAGAGAGGAAGAGAGAGAAGGAGAGAGGGAGAGTGAGAGAGAGAAAAGAGAGAGAAAGAGACAGAGACAGAGACAGAGATAGAGACAGACAGAGACGGAAACAGAAAGAGAGAGAGAAAAGAGAGAGAGACAGAGATAGAGACAGAGACAGAAATAGAGAGAGCAGAGAGAGATAGAGACAGACACACAGAGACAGAGTCAGAGATAGAAACAGAGAGAAAAAGAGGAAGAGAGAGAAGGAGAGAGGGAGAGAGAGAGAAAAAGAGACAGAGACAGAGATAGAGACAGACAGAGACGGAAACAGAAAGAGAGAGAGAGCACAGAGAGAGACAGACCCAGAGAGACAGAGTCAGAGATAGAAACAAAGAGAAAGAGACAGAGAGAGAGAAGGAGAGAGGGAGAGCGAGAAAGAGAGAGAAAAGAGAGAGAAAGAGACAGACAGAGATAGAGACAGAGACGGAAACAGAAAGAGAGAGAGCAGAGAGAGACACAGATCCACAGAGACAGAGTCAGAGATAGAAACAAAGAGAAAGAGAGGGAGAGAGAGAAGGAGAGAGGGAGAGAGAGAAAGAGAGAGAAAAGAGAGAGACAGAGATAGAGACAGAGACAGACAGAGACAGAAACAGAGAGAGAGCAGAGAGAGACAGAGACAGACCCATAGAGACAGAGTAAGACATAGAAACAGAGTGAGAGAGAGAAGGAGAGAGGGAGAGTGAGAGAGAGAGAGAGAAGAGAGAGAAAGAGACAGAGACAGACAGACAGACACACAGATAGAGACAGAAACAGAGAGAGAGCAGAGAGAGATAGAGACAGACCCATGGAGACAGAGTCAGAGATAGAAACAGAGAGAAAGAGAGGAAGAGAGAGAAGGAGAGAGGGAGAGGGAGAAAGAGAGAGAAAAGAGAGAGAAAGAGACAGAGACAGAGATAGAGACAGAGACGGAAACAGAAAGAGAGAGAGAGCAGAGAGAGACACAGATCCACAGAGACAGAGTCAGAGATAGAAACAAAGAGAAAGAGAGGGAGAGAGAGAAGGAGAGATGGAGAGCGAGAGAGAGAGAGGAGAGAGAGAGAGAGACAGAGAGAGAGACAGAGAGACCATTCGCCCTGACAAGCCAACGAGTATTTTGGACTTTTGGACTCAGGGCCTGCAGGAGGAGACTGACATGAGAAGACAAAGAGATACCAGACAGGGTGGTGTGTGTGTGTGTGTGTGTGTGTGTGTGTGTGTGTGTGTGTGTGTGTGTGAGCAGCCTTAGGAAAGGCCTGCCCTCGCTTTCAGCAAATCAATCAATACCCACCCCTCACCCCACTCCACTGCACGGCTTTCAAAGGCAAATCAAGCTTCCAATAACGGTCTGCTTTTTTGGTTTTTTTTTTTTCCTCTTTTCCTGATTTCCACTGGAAGGAGAGAAGGAAGGTCCCAAGAAATACAGACTAGTCAAGACCCAAGCACAAAAACGTGTACGTCGACAACTGTACCTCATGGTGTTTCGCTGATAAAAATTAAAAAAAGAAGAAAAAAAGAAATATAGACAGGATGAAAATGTCTTCACGCGCCTCTTTTAATTATTTTATTTTGTTGCATTTTTTGGGGGTCACAGCCAGCAACGCTCAGAGGTTCCTCCTGGCTCTGCACTCAGAAATTACTCCTGATGATGCTTCCGGAATCCTATGGACTCCCCGCCAGGTTCTTTTCACTCGGGATGCCCCAGAGGGGGCCGGGTGAGACCCCTCCCCGCCCCAAGGGACCCAGCCCTGGCAGCCGACCTCCACTACCCAACCGCCGCCGCTTTCCAGACCGCTTGGCTTCTATAAGACACTTCCTACCCATTTTCCAAAATTACCACACCATGTTTGATGGGGTTGCGACAGTAGGCAACAAGTCATAGAGAGAAAGAGCACTGTAGCACTGTCCTCCCGTTGTTCATCGATTTGCTCGAGCAGGCCCAGTAACGTCTCCATCATGAGACTTGTTGTTACTGTGTTTGGCATCTCGAGTACGTCACGGGGAGCTTGTCAGGCTCTGCCCTGCGGGCGAGATACTCTCGGGAGCTTGCCGGGCTCTCCGAGAGGGGCAGAGGAATCGAACCCGGCTCGGTAGGCCGGCTGTGCGCAAGGCAAACGCCCTACCACTGTGCTATCGTTCCAGTCCATAGAGAGAAATATATATATAATATATATAAATAAATATATATTATATATATAGAAATGGACTGGAGTGATAGCAGAGCGGGTAGGGCGTTTGCCTTGCACGCAGCCAGCCCGGCCGAACCGAGTTCGATTCCTCTGCCCCTCTCGGAGAGCCCGGCAAGCTACCGAGAGTCTCTCGCCCGCACGGCAGAGCCTGGCAAGCTCCCCGTGACGTATTCGATATGCCAAACACAGTAACAATTGTCACAATGGAGATGTTACTGGGTCCGCTCGAGCAAATCGATGATGAACAATGGGAGGACTGTGACCGTGATATATATTTAGAAATAAATATGTTATATGTATATATATATATA
Source organism: Sorex fumeus (assembly GCF_029834395.1). NCBI lineage: Eukaryota > Metazoa > Chordata > Mammalia > Eulipotyphla > Soricidae > Sorex > Sorex fumeus. Next base: position 837,477 of record NW_026606175.1, read on the forward strand.
TATATATATGGACTGGAGCGATAGCACAGCGGTAGGGCGTTTGCCTTGCACGCAGCCAACATGGCCGACCCAAGTTCGATTCCTCCGCCCCTCTCAGAGAGCCTGGCAAGCTACCGAGAGTATCTCGCCCGCACGGCAGAGCCCGGCAAGCTACCCGTGATGTAATCGATATGCCAAACACAGTAACAAGTCTGACAATGCTACTGGGCCCGCTCGAGCAAAATCAGTGAACAACGGGAGGACAGTGACAGTGATATATAGAAATATATATATATATATATGTATATCGGAGAGTCCGACAAGCTGCCAAGAGTATCCTGCCCGCATGGGCCAAGCCTGGCAAGCTCCCCGTGGCGTATTCGATATGCCAAAAACAGTAACTGTAACAGGTCCCATTCCCCTGACCCTGAAAGAGCATCAAATCGTTGGGAAGGAAGAGTAAGGAGAATCTCCTAAAATCTCAGGACTGGGAGCAATAGAGACGTTACTGGCGCCCACACAAGTGAATTGATGAACAACGGGATGACAGTGATGGGATGCCGGGAATCAAACCCAGGTCAGCCGCGTGCAAGGCAAATGCCAAGGGACCTTAAAAAAATGCAGTATCTCTAAATGGTCTAAGCAAGCCTTGAGGAGCTCTCTTTGGGGGCTAGGGTGGGGGAGAGGCGGGGATGGCACAGAACCAGGCTGGAGTGGACGTGGGCTCATTGTACCAAGTTTTCATTTCCTGGCACAAGAGAGGTTGTAGCTTGTTGTCTTGTCCAAGTTGAGCTCCGCTTAGCGATGGCGCCAGGGACTCGTAAGAGGGGCATGAAGGGTTTTTTCATGGGGCAATGTGGAGCTTGGTGATGGGCACTGGAACAGATCAGACCCGACCTGGCAAGGCGGTCCTGATGCGAGGCCCCGCGGAAGGGAGTCTCTGAGCCAAGTTGGCAAGAACAGAGGGTCAAGCCAACACCGCGTGTCCGGCCTTGAGCCTCACTCGACCTCCTGGTCACAGGCGCCCAAGACACGGAAACTGTGTCAATCACGTGCGCTTAGCAGGTCATCTTAACCGCAACATCGAGCCTGGGTTGGGATTGTACCGGGCCAGAGCAGAGTCAGGGAGCTGACAGGCCCATAATGCGGACTGTCACTATCATATCACCGTGATCCGGTTGTCCATCGATTTCCTCAAGCAGGCACCAGTAACGTCTCCTTCGTCCTAGCCCTGAGATTTTAGAAAGCGCCACGTTCGAGGCTGAGCTTAATGGGATTGGACCTTCCTATATGCCAAGACCCTCTATCAAACATGTGTGTGTTTGGCAATCAAGTGAACAGCCGTCAGCTGCTCCCAAAGGGGAGGGGGTTTCTCCGTGCACACATCATCCTTTGCCCGACGTCTGCCCGGACCCTGTGAACAACGTTTCCCAGCACATTGGGGGGAAAATGTTTCCCCAGTAGGGTTGCAGGACTGGACAGAAACTCATCCGGTTCAGATTTGAATCTCTTCCGACATCCTTTGACGTGTTGGCTACGGAGAACTATTTCCTGTCACCTCTGTGCAGAGCAGGGTTGATGGGACGGAAAACTTGAGGGTTGGTTTGTTTGTTTTTTGCTTTTTTTTTTCCTTTTTTCCTGGTGCCTCCCTGGGAACTGTGATCTGGTGTCATCGAATGTTGGCTAGGAAGCACTGTCACTGTAGTACGGTCCTCCCGTTGTTCATTGATTGGCTCAAGTGGGCACCGGTAACGTCTGCATTGTGAGACCTGTAGTGACTGTGTTTGGCATATCGAAGACGCCACGGGGAGCTTGCCAGGCTCGGTCACAGGTGAAATACTCTCAGTAGTTTGCTGGCCTCTTGGAGAGGCAGGGAGGAATCGAACCCGGGTGGGCCGTGTGCAAGGCAAACGCCCTCCCCACCGTGCTATCGCTCCAGCCCCTAGCAAGGAAGAATTGGATTAATGGATACCACAGGGACAAATTGTCTCCTCTTCAGCGGGACGTGTCTTAGGCTAAAGCACTGCATTTCAGAGGCTGCCAATTAGCAAAAGGACTAAAGAGACCCATAAAAGACAGCAAGCGGAAAGTCAAGGCTGCTTCCACGGAGGGTGCAGTGTGATTGGAGACCGTTTGTGCAGACCTTGGGCTGAATTTGCATGGCCTGGGCTTTGGTTTGCAATCAGAAAGGCAAAACAAACCAAAAAAAAAGAAATGTTAGTTTTCTCCTTTTTTTTTTATGGGAAACAAATGCTTGGGGGTAGGGGAAGATTATGAATAGAGCAAAAATAAACAACACATAGATATTTCTCACCGGCGTGCACCGTCCTTGTTTGATCAACAGCCAATGTCTCTCCCAAGTGAGGGAGGGCTACAGTGCTGAAATTCCCACGCAACCATTCTGAAAACTAAACAAGGCAAAGGCTGGAAATTGATCTAGGTAACTGTCCTAAGAATTCCATCAAAGGAAGATTAAGGGATTTTTCTAGGTAAAGGATCAAGCACGGAATGAAAGCCTGAACGGTTTTCGCGGGGAAGAGGAGAAAAAAAGAAAACTCGAAGCTTCCACAAAGACGAGGTTCTGTATAAAATATGAATGAAGCCTAAACTCTTTGGATGTTGGCTGCGATCGCTCGCAGAGGCAAGATAAGCTCACCCTTTGGTTCTGGCGGGGAAAACCCCACCTCTCTTTTATAGACTGAATCCCACAACGCTTGTCCGATCATTTTCAAAGACGAAGCTTCCATTTCTCCTCGCCGACTGCCCTGAGCTATTCCCGTTTTGCCTACCCCGTCCCTGATCTTTCTCATCCTGTGAACTCCCGGGCTCTTTCTGATAATCAGGAGCTAACCATTGTTTATCAAAAAGAATTCTGTCCCGGTGCTTAGGCTCACGGGGAGATCAGATAATGAGTAAAGCCAAAGACAAGTAGTCAGGCAAGGATCTGTTGGGTCCTGGCATCGTCTGAAATACTTGTGAATGGGTAAAGAAAATTGGCGAGAGCCTAATTTTCATTTAAAAGGGTCTGCAGGAAAGTTTGGCCCATCTACGCAATGGAAGACGATGTGGCTGTTAGGAAAGACGAAGTCATGAAATTTGCTTAGAAGTGGATGGTCACGGAGAGGATCACGCTGAGTAAAATGAGTCAGGAAGAGAGGGACAGACATAGCAGGACTCCACTCATAGGTCACTGTTACTGTCCTCCCGTTGTTCATCAATTTTGCTTGAGCGGTCCCAGTAACGTCTCCATGGGAGACTTTTGTTGTGACTGTGTTTGGCATATCGAATACATCACGGGGAGCTTGCCAGGCTCTGCCGTGCGGGCGAGATACTCTCGGTAGCTTGCCGGGCTTTCTGAGAGGGGCAGAGGAATCGAACTCGGGTTGGCCATGTTGGCTGCGTGCAAGGCAAACGCCCTACCGCTATGTTATCGCTCCAGCCCATAGGTGAAATATAAAATAACACAATAGGAGTTTGACACCCAAGGACAGTAGAGACAAGGACCAGGAAGATTGCTCTAGGGTTGGACGCCCACCTCATGAGCTGGGGGAGAAGGCAGCTGGGATGGAGAAGGGGTCACTGAGTCCGTGAGGGTTGGAGGAATCACTCGGGATGGGAGATGTGTGCTGAGAGCAGATCAAGGACCCAACGTGATCGATATTGGATCTGTATTGATCTGTATTGATCTCAGTGTCTGTATTGCAAATCAGGATGCCCCAAAGTAGAGAGAGAGGCTGGGGGAGATTTTCTGCCATGGAGGCAGGGGAAAGGAGTGGGATGGGGGGATCCTGGGGACATTGGTGGTGGGAAATGGGCACTGGTGGAGGGAGGGAGTTTCCATGATTGTATGACTGAAACTCAACCGTGAAAGCTTTGTAACTGTGTGTCATGATGATTCGATAACAATCAATTCATTAATTAGAGGGTGCACAGGAAATCTTAGATACTTAACTTCCCTATGTTCTCTGACATATTCAAGATGCCAAACACAGTAACGACAAGTCTCACGATGGAGACGTTACTGGGCCCGCTGGAGCAAATCGATGAACAACGGGAGGACTGTGACTGTGACCGTATGTTCTCTGTAACACAAAGACCCAGTTTTCCTATCCACACAAAAACTTCTGAAAACAGACTCCAGTCGCTGCCATGGTCACGGCCACACTCCACAGGCTTAGGAAGAACCGCATCCAGGAATGAATCTACTGAAAAAAATCAAGTATGCAGATTATTTTGTGACGGACATCTCCAGGCTCTCATGGAGTTGGGGATGGGCGACCTCCCCTCATCTTCTTGTGGTTTGAGGAGACTGGCAGTCATGCCTACGAATTGCCTCTGGCACCATATATGCTCATGAACCAGTCATGATCCAGAGACTCAATCTCGAAAGAGATCAACAACCTGCTGGAGCAATAGCACAGTGGGTAGGGCGTTTGCCTTGCACGTGGCCAACCCGGGTTCGATTCCCAGCATCCCATATGATCCCATGAGCACCACCAAGGGTGATTCCTGAGTGCAGAGCTAGGAGGAACCCCTGAGCATCGCCAGTTGTGACCCAAAAAGCAAAATTTAAAAAAATTAATTGCAGGTGTATCACCCCATCAAAATTTTAGCATTCCTGGAGTGACATCTCATACTCATACCACACTGGATGGGGTGAAAAGTACAAGGACACCAATCTCGATTTAAAGAAAATATTAACACACGAGGCTCAAACCTGTAATAACGTGTTAGTAATCTCTTAAGACAAGGGCTTCATGGTTCCAGGGAGAAATACAACCATCTTCACACGATTTCTTCTAAGGAAATCTGTTTTGATCGCTTTTAGCGAATTATTACGAACGGTCACTGTCCTCCCGTTGTTCATCGATTTGCTCGAGCGGGCCCAGTAACGTCTCCATTGGAGACTTTGTTGTTACTGTGTCTGGCATATCGAATACATCACGGGGAGCTTGCCAGGCTTTGCCGTGCGGGCGAGATACTCTCGGGAGCTTGCCGGGCTCTCCGAGAGGGGCGGAGGAATCGAACTCAGGTCGGCCGTGTTG
>NW_026606175.1:847500-867500 GCF_029834395.1 Sorex fumeus
TGAGCACAGAGCCAGGAGTGAGCCGTGAGCACAGAGCCAGGAGTGAGCCGTGAGCACAGAGCCAGGAGTGAGCCATGAGCACAGAACCAGGAGTCAGCCCTGAGCACAGAGCCAGGATTCAGCCCTGAGCACAGAGCTAGGAGTCATCCCTGAGCACATAGCCAGGACTCACCCCTGAGCACAGAGCTGAGAGTCATCCCTGAGCACAGAGTCAGGAGTGAGCCCTGAGCACAGAGTCAGGACTGAGCCCTGAATACGGAGCCGGGAGTCAGTCCTGAGCACAGAGTCAGGAGTTATCCCAGAGCACAGGGCCAGGACTCAACCTTGAGCACAGAGTCAGGACTGAACCTTCAGCAGAAAGCCAGGAGTCATCCCTGAGCAGAGAGTTAGGACTCAACCTTGAGCACAGAGTCAGGAGTGAGCCCTGAGTACAGAGCCGGGAGTCAGTCCTAAGCACAAAGCCAGGAGTGAGCCGTGAGCACAGAGCCGAGAGTCAGCCCTGAGCACAGAGCCAGGAGTCATCCCTGAGCACAGAGCCAGGAGTGAGTCAGGAGCACAGAACCAGGAGTCAGCCCTGAGCACAGAGCCAGGAGTCAGCCCTGAGCACAGAGCTAGGAGTCAGCTCTGAGCACAGAGCCAGGACTCACCCCTGAGCACAGAACTGAGAGTCATCCCTGAGCACAGAGCCAGGAGTGAGCCCTGAGTACAGAGCCAGGAGTGAGCCCTGAGTACAGAGTCAGGATCAACCTTGAGCACAGAGCCAGGAGTCAGCCCTGAGCACAGAGTCAGGAGTCAGCCCTGAGCACAGAGCTGGGACTCAGCCCTGAGCACAGAGCTGGGACTCAGCCCTGAGCACAGAGCTGGGAGTCATCCCTGAGCACAGTCAGGAGTGAGCCCTGAGTACAGAGTCAGGATCAACCTTGAGCACAGAGCCAGGAGTGAGCCGTGAGCACAGAGCCCAGAAGTGTGTCCTGAGCACAGAGCAAGGAGTCATCCCTGAGCACAGAGCCAGGACTCACCCCTGAGCACAGAGCCGGGAGTGAGTCCTTGAGCACAGAGCTGGAAGTGAACCCTGAGCACAGAGTCAGGAGTGAGCCCTGAGCACAGAGCCAGGAGTCAGCCCTGAGCACAGAGCTAGGAGTCATCCCTGAGCACAGAGCCAGGAGTCAGCCCTGAGCACAGAGCAGGGAGTCAGCCCTTGAGTACAGAGCCAGGAGTCAGTCCTTGAGCACAGAGCCGGGACTCAGCCCTGAGCACAAAGCCAGGAGTCAGTCCTGAGCACAAAGCCAGGAGTCATCCCTGAGCACAGAGTCAGGACTCAACCTTGAGCACAGAGCCAGGAGTGAGTCCTGAGCACAGAGCGGGGAATCAGCCCTTGAATACGGAGCCGGGAGTCAGTCCTGAGCATAGAGCCAAGAGTGATCCGTGAGCACAGAGCCGGGAGTCAGCCCTTGAGTTCAGAGCCAGGAGTCAGCCCTGAGCACAGAGTCAGGACTGAGCCCTGAGCACAAAACAAGGAGTCAGCCGTGAGCACAGAGCCAAGAGTGATACGTGAGCACAGAGCCGGGAGTCAGCCCTTGAGTTCAGAGCCTGGAGTCAGCCCTGAGCACAGAGTCAGGAGTGAGCCCTGAGCACAAAACCAGGAGTCAGCCCTGAGCACAGAGCCGGGAATTGGCCCTAAGCACAGAGCCAGGAGTCAGCCCTGAGCACAGAGCCGGGAGTCAGCCCTGAACACAGAGGCAGGAGTGAGTCCTTGAGCACAGAGGTGGGAGTGAACCCTGAGCACAGAGCCAGGAGTCAGCCCTGAGCACAGAGCCAGGAGTCAGCCCTGAGCACAGAGCCAGGAGTCAGCCCTTGAGTACAGATCCGGGAGTCAGCCCTGAGCACTGGTGGCTGTGCCTCCCCCACCAAAACAAATCCTTAAAAATGTGTCTGTGGAGGAGTGAGGTTGGAGGCGGGGGTGGGAGGGGATCTGAGCAAGTGTCCGAGGGATGGAGGAGGCCCGGGTGGTGGCCCCCGAGGTGGGGACCGGATGTGGCCGAAACCCGACCGCAAACAGCTCCCGAAATGACACGGAGTAATTTTGGACCAAACAGGACGACCCAGAAGGCTCATTGGTTCTGCCTTTGTTTGGGTCTTTTCTGGGGGGTCCCACCCGGCGATGCTCGGGGGTCCCTCCTGGCTCTCGGACTCAGGAATGACTCCCGGCAGTGCTCGGGGGGACCCTAGGGGATGCTGGGGATCGAACCCGGGTCGGCTGCGTACAAGGCAAACGTCCTCCCTGCTGTGCTATCGCTCCAGCCCCCCTCCTTCCTTCTTCCTTTCTTCCTTCCTCCTCTACCTTCCTTCCTTCCTTCCCTCCTTCCCTCCTTTCTTCCTTCCTCCCTTCCTTCCTTCTTTCCTTCCTTCCTTCCTTCTGCCTCTCTTTCTTTCTTCCTTTCTTCCTTCCTTTCTTTCTTTCTTTCTTTGTTCCTTCCCTCCCTCCCTTCGCCCTTCCTTCCTTCCTTCCTTCCTTCCTCCTCTTCCTTCCTTCCTTCCTCCCTCCCTCCCTTCCTTCCTTCTTTCCTTCCTTCCTTCCTTCTGCCTCTCTTTCTTTCTTTCTTCCTTTCTTCCTTTCTTTCTTTCTTTCTTTCTTTCTTTCTTTGTTCCTTCCCTCCCTCCCTTCGTCCTTCCTTCCTTCCTCCCTCCCTCCCTTCCTTCCTTCCTCCCTCCCTCCCTTCCTTCCTTCTTTCCTTCCTTCCTTCCTCCTCTTCCTTCCTCCCTCCCTCCCTCCCTCCTTTCTCTCTTTCTTTCTTTCTTTCTTTCTTTCTTTCTTTCTTCTTTCTTTGTTCCTTCCCTCCCTCCCTCCCTTCCTTTCTTCCTTCCTTCCTTCCTTCCTTCCCTCCCTCCCCCCTCCCTCCCTCCCTTCCTTCCTCCTTCCCTCCCTTTCTTTCCCTTCCTCCCTTCCTTCCTTCCTTCCTTCCTTCCTTCCTTCCTTCTTTCCTTCCTTCCCTTTTATTTTTGCTTTTGGGGGTCCCACCCTGCGATGCTCAGGGCTTCCTCATGGCTCTGCACTCAGGAATCACCCCTGGCAGTGCTCGGGGGACCCTATGCGATGCTGGGAATCGAACCCGGTTTGGCCACGTGCCAGGCCAACGCCCTCCCCACTCTATTATGGCTCTGACCCCAGGTTCTCATTTTTAGTACCTTTTTTTTTTTTCCCTCTCTCCCTCCGGTTGCAGGTGTCAGGGGAAGTCTTCCATCTGGAACCGTTGTAACTGCATCTGGTCTGTTAAGTGTCCGCCAAGCAAAGGACTCACTCCCTGCGCCCTCGGAGAATGACTTCTTCACGGCTCCCCGGAATTCTCATCAACTCAGTCTCTGGATTGGATTCCTGCTTGGCCGAGACCCAACGCACCATCAAACAAAAATTCAATAATGAGACTTTCAAACAGTCTCTCTCTCTCTCTCTCTCTCTCTCTCTCTCTCTCTCTCTCTCTCTCACACACACACACACACAGACACACACACACAGTGTTGGCTAAGGGGGGAAAAATAATCTCATGTGTGTCTAAAATTAAGTACGGAATTTTAGGGTTAGAGTGAGGGTCCATGGGCTAAGAGATCTCGCTTGTAGGCAACAGCAGTGTAACACCCATCACCACATGCAGTTCCTGAGCTCAGAGCCAAGAAGAAGGAGAATGAGTTTGGGGTTTGCCACCCGCAAAAACACCCAAACAAGAGGGATTGAAATCGTGACCTTCTAAATCATCAAGGGACGTTGAGCCCCCATCCCAAGCGTTGCAGTTTCGGAGCACACAAAGACACATGTTGATTTTGGTCTTCGGGAAGAATTGAGATTTTTCTTTTCTCTCCAGAAAAAGTGTGTTTCAAAACACCTAGCTGTGAGCATGCTTTTAGATTTAACACTCTCTTTTTTTCCCCCCCTCCCAAACCACACAGTGACCTTCACGGGAGTTATTTGTAGCATCCGACATGCAACAGGGGATGGGGGAATTAGCATGCGTGTCACTCCATGGAGGCATCCAGATCAGAGACACACCCAGTCCCGGGCGCCCCGTGGGGAAGGGTGAGAGGGCACCTGGGAGAGGCGGGGCTCGTCTGAGGGAAGTCACAGCCATGGATTCATGAGCTGTCACTCGGGGCGTTGATTCAATTCATAGCATAGGATGGGGTGAATGAATAAAAAGGGAGAGAGAGAGAGAGAGAGAGAGGCAGAGAGAGAAAGACAGAGACAGAGAGACAGAGGACAGACAGAGAGAGATGGACAAGGAGAGACAGAGAGAGAAGGAGAGGAGGAGAGAAACAGAGATGGGGAGGGAGAGAGAGTGAGAAAGAGGGGAAAGAGAGATGGAGAGAGGAGGAGAGAGAGATGGAGAGGGAGACAGAAAGAGAGAGGGAGAGGGAGAGAGAGAGGGAGAGAGAGACAGAAAGGGAGAGAGAGAGGGAAAGAGAGAGGTTGAAGGAAAGAGAGGGAGAGAGGGAAAGAGAGACAGAAGGAGAGAAGAGAGGGAGAGAGAGAGGGAGAGAGAGACAGAGAGGAAGAAAGAGAGAGGGACAGAGAGAGGGAGTGCAAGAGAGAGGGAGAGAGGGAGGGAGAGAGGGAGAGAGAGGGAGGGAGAGGAAAGGAGAGGGAGAGAGAGGAGAGAGAGAGGAGAGAGACAGAGAGGGAGAGAGACAGGGACAGAGAGAGGGAGTGGAAGGACAGAGGGAGAGATGGAGGAAGAGAGGGAGAGAGAGGGAGGGAGAGGAAAGGAGAGAGAGAGGGGGGAGAGAGAGGGAAAGAGAGAGAGGGAGAGAGAGAGGGAAAGAGAGACAGAAGGATGAAGAGAAAGAGGGAGAGAGATGGAGAGGGAGAGGAAGAGAGAGAGGGAAGGAGAGACAGAAGGAGAGGAAGAGGAGGGAGAGAGAAGACAGAGGGAGGGAGAGGAAAGGAGAGGAGAGAGGAGGAGAGAAAGGGAAAGAGAGAGAGGAAGAGAGAGAGGGAAAGAGAGACAGAAGGAGGAAAAGAAAGAGGGAGAGAGAGACAGAGATGGAGAGGGAGAAGGAGAGAGGTAAAGGAAAGAAAGAGGGAGAGGGAGAGAGAGGGAAACGGAGAGAGGGAGAATGAGAAGGAAACATAGAGGGAGGGAGAGAGAGAACAAGAGATAGAGAGAGAGGAAGAGAGAGAGAGAGACAGAGAGAGAGACAGAGACGTTCTCCACTCAACTGCCCCTTTAACGGCATTTATTTCTGCATTTCCATCAAGCTGTTGGCCGAGGACCTCCCGCCCCGGCCGTGTCCCCAGCGGCCACCCAGGTGGACACCCGAAACAGCACACGCACGAGTCCCGCCCCTCCTAGGAGCAAAGGACTCTGCGCAAGAGAGAGCCGGTCACCCAAGGGGACCCAACCCCAGCCCGAGCTCAGCTCATCTCCTTGTCACTTGGCGTCTCTGATTTCTCTCTCAGCGCGTCTCCAAGTTTTCCGGACGTTCCTCTCTTGGAACGTTCGGAAACTTGGGAATTTCCCCCAAATTTTTAAGAGACGTTCGCGGTTTTCAGACCTTTTCAAGGATTTTGGGGATTTCGAAAGTGACTCTCAAAGCAAGAGCGATGTTCAGACTCTCTGTTGGTTCTGGTTCTGGTTGTGGTTGTGGTTGTGGTTGTGGCTGTGGTTGTGGTTGTGGCTGTGGTTGTGGTTGTGGTTCCTTACGCTTGGTCTTCCGGTTCCTTTCATCCCCTTGACGGTATTTGGTGTTGTGACCCCGTCCAACCCCATCATTATCGATGGAGCATGACTTTATGGTCGAATCAAATTCCAGCCCTGACAAACTAACACACCTGTGTGTATGTGTGTGTTGTGTTGTGTGTGTGTGTCTGTGTGTGTGTGTGTGTGGAAACCAGCCAAGTTCCTCTGCCCTCCCACCAGCAAACAGAACCCATTTCTTTTTTTTTTATCTTAAATTTTTATTAGTGAGACATCATGAGGTACAGTCGTAGACTTACAAATTTTTGTGCTTGGGTTTCAATTATACAATGATCCAATACCCATCCCTCCACCAGTGCCCATCCTCCACCACCAACACGGGTCCCACTATCCCTCCCACCCCCCGATTCCCCCATCCCACTCTGCCTCTGTGGCAGGGCATTCCCCCTTGTTCTCTCTCTCTTCTTTTGGGTACTGTGTTTTGCAATACAGGCATTGAGTGGCCATCATGTTCGGTCCATAGTCTACTTTCAGCATGCATCTCCCCTCCTGGGAGGATCCTCCCAACACCCGTTATTTGGTGCTCCCTTCTCTATCCGAGCTCCCTTTTCCCTTAGCGTGTGTGGCTGACCTCCAAGTCATGGAGTAAAATTCCTGGTACTAATCTTGGCCACTCTTGGGTGTTAGTCTCCCATTTTGTGACTTTACGTTCCCGAGATGAATGCAATCTTAAACAGAATCCATTTCTATTCCCCGTACCCTGCCCTTTCCCCCTGGTGAGCTTCCTCTAAGTCTAATACTTCACTTTTGTTATTCAAAGCCAGTTCAATTTTGACTTCACTTACCTGGATTTCCCATGAATGAAATCATCTGATTTTTGTCTTTCCTGAGCACAACCCGTTCTAATTCCCGTCATCTAATCCCAGAAGACAATAATCTGGATTCGTTGGTTGGTTGGTTGGTTCGTTGGTTGGGTTGATTTTCCTTTTTCTTCTTTTTTCTTTTTTGACTTTTTGGGTCACACCCAGCGATGCTCAGGGGTTCCTCCTGGCTCGTGCACTCAGGAATGACTCCTGGTGGTGCTAGGGGGACCCTCTGGGATGCTGGGAATCGAACCCGGGTCGGCTGCGTGCAAGGCAAATGCCCTCCCCGCTGTGCTACCACTCAAGCCCCTCTCTCTTCCTTCCTTCCTTCCTTCCTTCCTTCCTTCCTTCCTTCCTTCCTTCCTTCCTCTCTTTCTCTTTCTCTCTCTCTCTCGCTTTTTTTCTTTTCTTTTTTTTTCGGGTCACACCCGGCAATGCTCAGGGGTTCCTCCTGGCTCATGCACTCAGGAATCTCTCCTGGTGGTGCTCGGGGGACCCTAGGGGATGCTGGGAATCGAACCCAGGTCGACTGCGTGCAAGGCAAACGCCCTCCCCTCTGGGCTCTCGCTCCAGCCCCTGGGTTGGTTTTCTTACGTGGTGTTTTTTTGGTTTTCCTCTTGTTAACGGCCGGGTGGTTTGCTCCACAAAGCGTGTAAAGGCGGCTGTCTTTCTCCAGGCTGCTGCTCTGAACAGAAGGACTCGGGAATCCCTTGAAACTGGTGCTTTCTTCTCGTTCGGACGAATGCCGGAGAGAGAGGTATTTCTGAATCCCAAGCAATTTCCAGCTCTATTTTCGTCTGGAGGCATTTCCATCCCAATTGTCCAAGGTACTGAACAGATGCTGGCCCGGAACATTCCTGGAGGAAGAGCCAAAAGAAAGACATTGAAGTCCTTAAAAATTAATACGTAGGGGGCTGGAGCGATAGCACAGCGGGGAGGGCATTTGCCTTGCACACAGCCAACACGGCCGACCCAGGTTCGATTCCCAGCATCCCATAGGGTCCCCCGAGCACTGCCAGGAGTAATTCCTGAGTGCATGAGCCAGGAGGAACCCCTGAGCAATGCCGGGTGTGACCCAAAAAGCAAAAAAAAATTAATATGTAGATATATATTTTTTTCATAGGGCTAGAGCGATAGCACAGAGGGCAGGGCATTTCGTTTGCAAGCGGCGGAACCGGGTTCGATTCCTCCGCCCCTCTCGGAGAGCCTCTCGGCAAGCTCCCGAGAGTATCCCGCCCGCACGGCAGAACCTGGCAAGCTCCCCGTGGCGTCTTCGAGATGCCAAACACAGTCACAACAAGTCTCACCATGGAGACGTGACTGGTGCCCACTTGAGCAAATCGATGAACAATGGGAGGACAGTGATACAGTGCTACACACACACACACATAGACACACACATATTCATATTAAGTCACACCCTGCAGTGTTCAGGGCTGACTCTGAGCTCTGTGTTCAAGGCTAGTGCCTGGTAGGACTCCAGGGAGCATGATAGAGTGCTCAGCATTGAACCAAGGTTGGCCGTGGGCAAGACAAGTGTTCTTCGAGCAGTGCTCGTTCGCTCTCTGACTTCTCTGTTATTTTAACATGGCCTGAATTTTGCCTGACTTTTTATTGGGGGGGTCTCACCTGGCGATGCTCAGGGGTTCCTCCTGGCTCAGCACTCAGGAATTATTCCTGGTAGTGCATCCTATGCGATGCTGGGAATCGAACCCAGGTCGGCCACGTGCCAGGAAAACGCCCTCCCCACTGAGCTATGGCTCCAGCCCCATACCTGACTAATTTTTAAAAAATCATTTATTGAAGTTGAATCACAGCAAGAGACACAGTTACAAAGCCGATCGTGGTTGGGTTTCAGTTCTACAGTGTTCCAACACCCGTCCCTCCGCCAGGACACATTTCCCACCACCAAAGACCCCAGGTCCCTCCTACCCTGCCCACCTGCCTTTATGGGGGACACTTTTCTTCTCTCTGTGTCTCTGTGTCTCTGTCTCTTTCTATTTCTCTGTCTCTCTCTGTCTCTGTCTCTCTATCTCTCTCTCTCTTTCTCCCTCTCTCTTTCTTTTTGGGAATCATAGTTTGCAATGCAGGTTCTGAAAGGGTTCTCATGTCTGTTTATCCATTTGATCACTTTCCTCACTCAGGCCTTGTCCAAAGTGGCCAGGAGAACTGGCCAGTGGCTGGAAGGTAGCCACAGCTGTGGGGAGCAGAGCACAGTCAGGATAGAGAAGGGACCAGCATGACACTGATAGTTGGAAATGATGACTCTACGTTACTTTTTAAAAAATACTTAATTTATTTCATCTAAGGTCCATGATGTGCAAACTTATTGATCGTTGAGTTGTCGGCATATATGGCTTCAACAGCAATTCCCTCGGGCACTGTTTCCACGAGCCATCCACGCCTTCACCCCTCCCCCACCTACCACCTGACAGACATATCACAAAGTCTACCTCACTGTAAACATATATACGTATCTAACGTTCATTGCATTTTAATAACATATATCATGTAATGTTTATTATATTCTAATAGGGCTGGAGCGATAGCACAGCGGGAAGGATGTTTGCCTTGCACGCGGCCAACATGGCCAACCCGAGTTCGATTCCTCCGCCCCTCTCGGAGAGCCCGGCAAGCTACCGAGAGAATCTCGCCCACAGGGCAGAGCCCGGCAAACTCCCTGTGATGTCTTCGAGATGCCAAACACAGTCACAACAAGTCTCACAATGTTACTGGGTCTGCTCGAGCAAATCGATGAACAACAGGAGGACAGTGACAGTGACAGTGACATATTCTAAGAACATATCTAATACAGTGTTTATTATAACTATATATAATAGGGCTGGAGCAATAGCACAGCGGGGAGGGCATTTGCCTTGCACGCGGGCGACCCAGGTTCAGTTCCCAGCATTCCATAGGGTCTCCTGAGCACTGCCAGGGGTGATTCCTGAGAGCAGAGCCAGGAGGAACCCCTATGAATTGCCGGGTGTGATCCAAAAGGCAAAAAAAAAAAAAACAACCAAAAAGTCACTGCATCTATTTGATGCATCTCCAAAGTTAGCAAATGACATTGAGTCCATTGGCCATCCCCAGCTGTTTGGTTTGTGACCCTGTGCATTGCTGGGTGTGACCAAAAAAAAAAACCCAAATTTTTTATAAATATATAATCACTTAATCACTTAATCACTTAATCCCCGTTATTCATCGATTTATTCGAGCGGGTGCCAGTAACGTCTCCATTCATCCCGGTTGCGTGCTAGCGTAGCCCAATGGTATCTGTTCGTTTTAGGAACATGTAGAGCCTCAAACCGATCATTTAGGGTCTTGACGAAGAAGTCTGACCATCTTATAGGTGGGCGTCCACGTGATCTTTTGACGTCTCGTGGAATCCAATCAGTAATGGCTCTAGTCCAGCGGTTGTCTGTAAACCTCATTACATGTCCAGCCCATCTGATTTTTGATGCCTTGGCAAATGAGACAGCGTCCCTGATTCTTGAGTGTTGACGAAGATCAGAACTCCGGATTCTATCTCTCATTTGAGTGAATCGTGATATTCCAAGCATAGTTCTTTCGATTCCTCTTTGAGAGACCCGAATAGTGTTCTCATCCTGTTTTCGTAGGGTCCAGGTCTCTGAGGCATATGTTAATGCAGGAAGAATAGTGGAATCAAAGAGATGTGCTCGTAGCTGGAGGTTCTTTGTCCTTTTAGTTATTTCTTCAATGCTCTTGAAGGCATTCCAAGCCGCTCTCTTCCTCCTGCGTAACTCAGGTGCCAGGTCATTCATCATGTTGATTTCTCGACCTAAGTATATATAACTGTTGCATTCGGAGATGGTGGTTCCGTTGAGAGCGAATGGAGCGTCAGGAACAAGGCTGTTTCTCATAAACATTGTCTTCGTGAGATTCAGCTGTAGTCCAACCTTTCCACACTCACGGTCAAAGTCCGCAAGCATTTGTGCTGCTTGGCTGATGTTTGGTGTTATTAGAACGATGTCATCAGCAAAGCGGAGGTGGTGTAGTTGCCGACCATCTATCTTCACTCCCATGCTTTCCCATTCTAGTCGTCGCATGATGTTCTCGAGGGTGGCACTGAAGAGTTTTGGTGAAATGGTATCACCCTGCCGAACCCCTCTCTTGATATGGATGATTACTTCTTTGTAGAATGGTGAGATCTTGGTAGTGAATCCGCAATAGAGCTCACGAAGGATCCTGATGTATTGAGTTTGTACGCCCTGATTGGCTAGGGCTTCCATGACCGCTTCCGTCTCAACAGAATCAAAGGCCTTCTTTAAATCAATGAACGTTAGACAGAGCGGCATCTTGAACTCCCGAGATACCTCAATGAGCTTGGTTATTGTGTGGATATGGTCGATGGTACTGAATCATTTTCGGAATCCAGCTTGTTCACATGGTTGTCCTTCATCTAGTGTTCTGCTAATCCTATTCAGGATGACTCGAGTGAATAGTTTGTAGATGACAGACAATAGGCAGATTGGGCGATAGTTGCCAATGTCGTGGATGTCTCCTTTCTTGTATAGTAGTACAGTCTTGCTGGTTTTCCATTGGGATGGAACCTTGCATTCAGACAGGTAGCGTGTGAAGAGTCGAGCTAATGTATTGATGAGTACTGATGGTAAGTTCTTCAGGTGTTCAGGTCTGATCTTGTCTGGGCCAGGTGCTTTTTGTTTCTTTACCGACGAGATGGCATGTTGGATTTCGGAAGGGAGAACATTGGGAACGACATATCCATCATGTGGTATGTGGTATGTGGGCAAGTGGATGTGGCTATTAAAGAGATCTGAGTAGAAGTCATGAATAATCTTCTCCATTGCCCTTCTGGAAGATGTGATAGATCCATCATGATGTCGGAGGGCAGTCATCTTGGTTTTGTAGTTGGTGAAGGACAGGCGGGCATTACGAATGTTTTTCCCAGCTTCTGCTGCATCTACCAGTACTGCTGCTCTCCTGTTTTTGAGGTCATCCTTGATGGCTTTTCTGCACTGTTTTGCCAGTTCGGACGTTTGCTTGTGGTTGCCTGAGGCACGTGCCACGCCACGTTGGCGAATAAGTTCAAGAGTGTTCGAAGAAAGACGGTTTTTTGTGGTTATCTCTCTCTTGGCATTCCTTGCACAATCATGGAGGTGCTGAATCATTCGATCATATTCCTCATCAATGTTGTCAATGACGGCATCTTCCCATGTTGCCGCAACAGAGCCAAAGAGTTCCCAGTTGGTGGTTGTTCTGGGAGTCCTCTTCTTAAACCTTGCATTCTTTTCTCCTCGTTCTGTGAGGTAGAATTTTGCACGAAGAAGACGGTGGTCTGATCCCGTTTGGAATTTTGGGACAACAGCAACATCGGTTAGGCAAAACCGCCGATTGAATATGATGTGGTCTATTTCATTGTGGAACCGTCCATCGGGAGACTCCCATGTCCAACGTTTAGATTCAGCCTTTTGGAATTGTGAGTTACCATGGAAGGTTTTGGTTGACATGATGAACTCAGACAGTCTGTCACCTTGTTCGTTCCATTCCAGGCCATGGGTTCCGATGTGGAGTTCATCGACTGATCTTCTTGGTCCTATCTTGGCATTAAAATCACCGACAATGATCTTGTAGAAGGTGTGATCTTCTTTATAGAATTTCTCCAGCTCCATGTAGAATTTCTCAGTTTCTTTTTCACCATAACTGGATGTTGGTGCGTAGACAACAAAGATAGAAACTGCCGGTAGTGAGCCACATTTATTCAAGTGTAATCGTCCGATTCGGGTTGTTAGGCATTCAAATGAATCAATGCTTGTGACTAAGTTTGTGTTGACAAGGATACCGACACCACCGACGCCTCTTTTATCACATGTTCCAAGGAACAGTTCTTCTCCAGTGTCGAAAACAGCATGATGGGATTGATGTCTTCTCGTTTCGGTCAGACCAATGATGTCGTACTTGATCTTTCGTGCTTGTACCATAAGGTCTTCAATGGATGCAGCAGATGCCAGCGTACGAGCATTAAAAGTACAGACAATCATTTTTGTTTTTCTGCGTTTTGGCAGCCCATGTCTGCCTTGGTGTTTTATCAGCTTCTCCTTCCATATCCTTCTCGACTCTGCATAATCAGGGCTAGGGGAATGAGATCCATTTATTACTGGATTTGGCATATCAATTTGGTCTATTTGGCATAGATCACGGATAGCTTGCCAGGCTCTGCCGTGTGGGTTGGATATTTAAGGATATTTAAGGTATCCTGAAAATTATTAAATAAATAGTCGCGCGGCCGCAAATGCGGCCGCGCGCTCCCGGGAGCTTGTTGTGATAATCTTTGGATCCTGGCCTTTGTTGGGGTTACACGGCAGTTGGAGGGTGTAACTGTTTAGCTACTGACAGGTCCAGTCCCAAACCGTGCAGGCTTAGAGATCTTAGTCCCGGGTCCCACACACCTGGGTTCCTCTGCCAGTTCGGTTATGTCTGAGGCTTATCCAAGTGTGTGGAGAGTTGCTCCAGTAAGGCCTTGGTTGGGGCCTGGAAGTTTTCAGCTGTTGGGCCCTGGCGAGGATAGTCAGACACAGGGTAGGAGACTCTGCCTTGTGCTCTCCCGGGAGCTTGTTGTGATAATCTTTGTGATAATATATAATAAATATAGTTTATTATACTGATCACAAATAGCATAGCAGGTATGGCGTTTGCCTTATACGCAGCCTATCTGAGTTCAATTCCTCCATCCCTCTCGGAGAGCCCAGCAAGCTACCGAGAGTATCTCGCCCGCATGTCAAAGGCTGGCAAGCTCCCCGTGATATATTCGATTTGCCAAAAACAGTAACAAGAAGTCTCACAATTTGTTGTGAGACGTGACTGATGCCTGCTCGAGCAACTCAATGAACAACTGGAGGACAGTGCTACAGAGCGAAACATACATTGATATTATGTTATGCATTTATATATGTATATTTATAAATATACATATGTAAATATTCATCATCACTTCACTTGATCACTTGATCCCCCCGTTATTCATTGATTTACTCAAGCAGGTGCCAGTCACGTCTCCATTCATCCCTGTTGCGTGCTAGCGTAGCCCAATGGCATCTGTTCATTCTAGGAACATGCAGAGCCTCAAACCAATCATTCAGGGTCTTGACGAAGAAGTCGGACCATCTCGTAGGTGGGCGTCCACGTGATCTTTTGACATCCTGTGGAATCCAGTCAGTAATGGCTCTAGTCCAGGGGTCGTCTGTAAACCTCATTACGTGTCCAGTCCATCTGATTTTTGATGCCTTGGCCAATGAGACGGCGTCCCTGATTCTTGAGCGTTGACGGAGATCGGAACTCCGGATTCTATCTCTCATTTGAGTGAAGTGTGATACTCTGAGCATCGCTCTTTCAATTCCTCTTTGAGAGACCCGAATAGCGTTCTCATCCTATTTATCATATGTATTTATAATATACATTTGCACGACAGAGCCTGGAAAGCTCCCCGTGTCGTATTCGATATGCGAAAAACAGTAACAGTGACGGGTCTCATTCCCCTGACCCTGAAAGAGCCCCCAATACGTTGGGAAAGATGAAATCTCATGAAATCTCAGGGCTGGGATGAATGGAGGTATTACTGGTGCCCGTTGAGTAAGTCGATGAACAACGGGATGACAGTGAGACAGTGAGACAGTGATGATTTGCAACACTAAGAGGCCATCACGTTGGGTCCTTGATCTACTTTCAGCACGCATCTCCCAACCCGAGCGATCCCTCCAACCATCACTGACTTAGTGATCCCTTCTCTATCCCAGCTGCCTTCTCCCCTAGCACGTGGGATCGGCTTCCAAACCATGGAGTGATCCTCCTGGCCCTTATCTCTACTGTCCCCAGGTAGCGCACATTTTTGGAAAGAAAGCAGCCTCTACCTCCCATTCCCAGACCAGCTCAACTCGACGACTCGTCGGACGTCCAAAATCCAACCTAGCAACTTCACCACTGACTCCGGCGTGTTGAATTTTTCTTCTACACTGTGACAGTGCTGCGGTTGGCTTGGCAAACATGTCCATATCTCGGTGCACTCTCCTGGGCCGTGGTTTTGAATCTGCATGGGTGCTCCCTGAAATTTTGGCCAAACCAACGAATGTATCTTGAGCTCCGTGCTAAGAGCGGTTGATTGCCACAGCTAGCTTCAGGATGGCTGTGTATCTTTCTTTTTTTTTAATTTTATTTTATTTTAATTTTTAAATTTTTCACTTAATCACTTAACTTCCTGTTAGTCGTTGATTTGCTCGAGCAGGCGCCAGTAACGTCTCCATTTGTCCCTGTCGCGTGCTAGTGTAGCCCAATGGCGTCTGTCCGCTCTAGGAACATGCAGAGCCTCAAACCGATCGTTCATGATCTTCACGAAGAAGTCTGACCATCTGGTAGGTGGGCGGCCACGCAGTCTTTTGACATCCCGTGGAATCCAGTCAGTAACGGCTCTAGTCCAGCGGTCATCTCTAAATCTCATTACGTGTCCAGCCCATCTGATTTTTGACACCTTGGCAAACGAGACAGCGTCCCTGATTCTTGATCGTCGATGGATGTCAGAACTCCGGATTCTTTCTCTCATTTGAGTGAAACGTGATATTCCAAGCATAGCTCTTTCAATTCTTCTTTGGGAGACCCGAATTTTTATTAGTGAGACACCATGAGGCACAGTTGTAGACTTACAAATCTTCGTGCTTGGATTTCAATTAGACAATGATCAAATACCCATCCCTCCACCAGTGCCCATTTCCCACCACCACGGATCCCAGTATCCCTCCCACCCCCCATCCCCCCCATCCCACCCTGCCTCTGTGGCTGTGTTCCTCTCTTGCACCCAAATCGTTCAAGAATCAAGAAAAGATTTATTAGCGAAGGGAAAATTGGTAGAGTGCATGCAGAGAGTCTCCGAGCCTGAGATTATGAGCTATTAAATCTCATTCTAACCCTCTTCTTCCTGCAATTGTGTTTAAAAAAAATCTCCCTTTGCGTATGATAGATGTGGCCTTGTTATTTCTAGAATCCATAACGAGTTAGGAAAATATTTATAACTTTATTGCACTGCGGGAGCCTTACTGCAACCAATAAGTAAGATATCCGTTTTCCACGGCTGCCGAAACGAATGATCCTTTGTGAAAGCAATCACCCTTTGAATATTGCTTCTAATAACCCCATCCATCCATTTATATATTTTTCTTAATTCGTTCACTTTAAATGCAAATAAAGATCCACCTTCGCGATATCTATGAAAATTAAATCCCATCACGGACGACGGGGAGAAAAAAATATTACAACTCTAACTTCTATGAAGTCCATAGAGCTCCCTTCCTGATAGTTAATCTCCCCAACACCGAGTTAAGTGAGAAGTCTAATTTGGTATTTCAGCGCAGACGTGCGGTGTGTCTGACTCTGACTCCTTCTTGGCCTGGAGCTCTCCTGAGCACTGTCCACTAGACAGAGCAGAGGCCCTCGCGGGCTGGAAAGCATGACTGTGGGTCCATTCTGGGTTTGGAAATGGGAATGGAACCAGGGTGGAAAGAATAATGACCCGTCAAAATGCCCACACTTGGGGGTCTCATTTGCAGATGGTAGGCACACCGGCGGACCCCCACCCCTTGGTCAAAGGAATTTGTCGATCCTCTCCACGGAAGGATTTGGAGGTCATGCGGATGGTTTCAACCTGGGTCCCTTCTAAGGGAAGGCGGGAAGACAGGAGGAACAGGAAGAGAAGGGAAGCTGGAAACCTATGACTGTGCTTACGGGGAACTCGATTTGAGCACCGTGATTTGCAAAGTTGTTCATAATACAGTGGTCTTAAGCGTTCAATGTGCCAACCCCGACCCCAAGACCACTGTGATCTTCCCTCCACCATTGGGTCTCCAAGGTTTCCATGTACCCTGAAAGCTTTCCCTTAGCAGGTACTATGATATATAACATAAATAGAAGGTAATTATTGACATATAAATAAATCATGTGGTGTGTGTCTATATGCCATTATGAGATATGTACGTATGTTTATGTGTGTGTGTGTGTGTGTGTGTATACCAAAACCATTTTCTGAGGATTTCCCAAGCTGTTAGTTGGTAGCTGAGCCTTTTGTGTGATTTTTGTTTTCACTCACTGAGCTTACTGGGCTTCTGCATAATATTCCCATCGAATTTGGAAGTCATGGTATGAGCAATGCATTTCTGGGGTAATAAAGGTAATAAGAAATACATAAGCAGGTGTGACCAAAAAAGCAAAAGAAAGAAAGGGAGGGAGGGGAGGGGAGGGAAGGGAGGGAGGGAGGGAGGGAAGGAGGGAGGGAGGGAGGGAGGGAGGGAGGGAAGGAGGGTGGGAGGGAAGGGAGGAAGGAAGGAAGGAAGGAAGGAAGGAAGGAAGGAAGGAAGGAGGAAGTGAGGGAGGGAATGAGGGAGGGAAGGAAGGAAGGAAGGAAGGAAGGAAGGAAGGAAGGAAGGAAGGAAAGAAGGAAGAAAGGAAGGAAGGAAGGAAGGAAGGAAGGAAGGAGGAAGTGAGGGAGGGAATGAGGGAGGGAAGGAAGGAAGAAAGGAAGGAAGGAGAGGAGGAAGGAAGGAAGGAAGGAAGGAAGGAAGGAAGGAAGGAAGGGAGGGAGAAAGGAAGGGGAGGGCTGGAGGGAGGAGGGAAGGAGGGAGGGAGAGAGGAGGAGAGGGAGGAAGGAAGGAAGGGAGGAAGCAAGGAAGGAAGAAGGGAAGGAAGGAATGGAGTAAGGGAGGAAGAGAAGGAGGGAGGAAGGAAGGAAGGGTAGGGAGCTTGCCTTGCATGCTGTCGACTCAAGTTCAATCCCCAGCACCCCACATGGTCCCCTGAGCACTGTCAGAAATGATTCCTGAGTGCAGAGCTGGAGAGAGATCTCTGAGCACTGCTCAGTGTGCCTCAAATACACACACACACAGAGACACACACATTATCAGTAGAGAGTGGAATATTATGCACCAGTGAAGGGGAATAGCGCCCCACCATGGAAGCAGGCCTGGGGGTGAGAGGGAAACTAGGGGCACCGGTGGAGGGACGAGGACACTAGTAAAGAGACTTGGTTCTGGAACTTTGCACACACCTGAAACTCAATCATGAATCACTTTGTAACTTGGTCATTCACAGTCATTCGATATATTTTTTTTTTCATTTAAAATATTTCCCTGCACACAGAAATCACTTAAAGCTGGGGGTGAGCAGCAGGGTGGGTGATGAGATGCCCACAAAACCTTTTCCTAAAAATTAGCTTTAGAGGGGCTGGAGAAATAATACAGAGGGTGGCCGGAGAGATAGTAGCTCAGACAGGGCATTTGCCTTGCACGCGGCCGACCCGGGTTCGATTCCCAGCATCCCATAGGGTCCCATGCGCACCGCCAGGAGTAATTCCTGAGTGCAGAGCCTGGAGGAACATCTCTGAGCATCGCTGGGTGTGTCCGTAAAAGCAAAAACAAAACAAATACTACAGAGTGTAAGGCATTAGCCTTGCACACGGCTGATTCCCTGAGCACCCGTATCTGGTCCTCTGAGCACTTCTAGGAGTGATTCCTCAGAACAGTCAGAACCAGGAGTGAGTGGTGAGCACTGGCCTGATGTGACCCCAAAATCAACGACATGAGTAAGAAAATACTACACAGCTTTATGTAGCCTTAAGTAGGGCTGGAGCGATAGCACAGTGGGTAGGGTGTTTGCCTTGTAGGCGGCCAACCTGGGGTTCGATTTCTCTACCCCCTCTCAGAGAGCCCAGCAAGCTACCAAGAGGATCCCGCCCACACGGCAGCGCCTGGCCAGCTCCCCGTGGCGTACTCGATAGGCCAAACACAGGAACAACAAGTCTCACTTGGTGTTCCTGGAGCCAGGACACGACATTGGGGCTATGCCAGCATGCGACAAGGACAAGTGGAGACGTGACTGGTGCCCGCTCGAGCAAATCGATGAACAACGGGACGACAGTGATGCAGTGCTACAGCCTTTAGAAGGTAAGGAAGCTTGTAGTTGGCTGCATCTGAGGTGGCATTGGAGGGTCATTGTCTTATGTCACTGTCAGTATCATCTCGTTGTTCATCGATTTGCTCGAGTGGGCCCAGTAACGTCTCCATTTTTGAGACTTGTTGTGACTGGGTTTGGCATATCGAATACGTCACGGGGAGCTTGCCAGGCTTTGCCTGGCGGGCGAGATACTCTCGGGAGCTTGCCAGGCTCTCCAAGAGGGGGTGGAGGAATCGAACCCGGCTCGGCCAGGCTGGCTGCACGCAAGGCAAACGCCTACCGCTGTGCTATCGCTCCAGCCCTTGTCTTATGACATGAAATAAATCAGAGGGTGGAGGGAAGTGTACTCTGGTCAAGGGATTTGGTGCTGGCACTTGGCACACGCCTGAAACTCAATCCTGACGCGTTGTCCCTTGATCATTCACTGTTATTTGAGAAAGGAAAAGATGGAATGATCTCATTCACTTGTAGGAGATGGGAAAATGTAACAAGGGAATCAATAGCCTTGAATGACAAGAAAACTTTGGCCCTAGCAGAATGAGATAACTAAATTTACTTCTTGCTAATATTTCTTACAAAAGAAAAAAAAAAGAAAGAAAGAGACTGGCTTGGACCGCCTTCAAGAGCGTTGAAGAAATAGCTAAGAGGACGAAGAACCTCCGGGTCCGGGCACATCTCTTTGATTCCACTGTTCTTCCTGCATTAACATACGCCTCAGAGACCTGGGCCCTACGCAAACAGGATGATAATGCTATCAAGAATCAGGGACGCTGTCTCGTTTGCCAAGGTGTTGAAAATCAGATGGGCTGGTCACGTCATGAGATTTAAAGACGACCGCTGGACTAGAGCTGCTACCGACTGGATTCCACGGGACGTCAAAAGACCGCGTGGCCGCCCACCTACCAGATGGTCAGACTTCTTCGTCAAGATCATGAACGATCGGTTTGAGGCCCTTCATGTTCCCGAAGCGAACAGATGCCATTGGGCTACACTAGCACGCGACAGGGACAAATGGAGTCGTTACTGGCGCCCCGCTCGAGCAAATCGACGACTAACGGGAAGTTAAGTGATTAAGTGAAGTGGGTTTCAATTATACAATGATCAAACACCCATCCCTCCACCAGTGCCCATTTCCCACCACCACGGATCCCAGTATCCCTCCCAACCCCCTTCCTCACCGTCCCACCCTGCCTCTGTAGCACGGCATTCCCCTCTGTTCTCTCTCTCCTTTTGCGTGTTGTGATTTGCAAAAGAGGCAATAAGTTGGGTCATGACAGAGTTTGTCCCGTGACCATGCACTTAACTTGTCAGACTTCTTCTGGTGCTTCGCTGCCTCCTTCTTGATGCCAGGGTAGCTTAGAACTTGTCCTGGGTCCATCCAATCCCTCGGTGGGACCCTTCTTTGAGGGACGTTAGGAAACAAGGGTGAGGCTTAACACACAAGTCAATATGACGGATGCTCAGAGGAAAATGAGATTTG
>NW_026606175.1:870000-900000 GCF_029834395.1 Sorex fumeus
TGTGGACCCCTGAGCACCGCCAGGGGTGATTCCTGAGTGCAGAGCCAGGAGGAACCCTTGGGCATTGCCGGGTGTGACCCAAAAAATCAAAAATAAAAAAAAAATAAAGAATATCCCTTTACTTACTTTTAACTCTGAGGTCTTGCATAATTTGTAGTATATAAATATGTATATATTTATATATTTTAAATATATATTATATATTTATATTTATTTATATTATTTATATATTTATATATATAGTCACTGTCACTGCCACTGTCCTCCCGTTATTCATTGATTTGCTTGAGCAGGCCCAGTAACGCCTCCATTGTGACAATTGTTACTGTGTTTGGCATATCAAATACGTCACAGGCAGCTTGGTCAGGCTTTGCTGTGCGGGCGAGATACTCTCGGTAGCTTGCCGCGCTCTCCGAGAGGGGCGGAGTAATAGTAGAAGACTAATATCCATAACCAGGGAAAACAGGGGTTAGGCGGCCTGGTGAATGGTTGGAAATAACCACAAGTGTGTCTGTGGGGCTGAGAGGAGGTAAGATAGAGAAGGGACCAGTGTGACAATAATAGCGATGGTTGTCTGAGCCCCACCAGGAGTAATTCTTGACTGCAGATCCAGGAGTCACCCCGTGCATC
The DNA here is from genome assembly GCF_029834395.1 of Sorex fumeus. Classification (NCBI taxonomy): domain Eukaryota; kingdom Metazoa; phylum Chordata; class Mammalia; order Eulipotyphla; family Soricidae; genus Sorex; species Sorex fumeus. Next base: position 870,631 of record NW_026606175.1, read on the forward strand.
GCTGTGTGTGACCCACGATCACGATCACGACCATCCTGTTGTTCGTCGATTGCCTCGAGCAGGCCCCAGTAACGTCTCCTTCGTCCTAGCCCTGAGATTTTTTTAAAAAGTGCCACATTCAAGGCTCTTTCAGGGTTAGGAGAATGACACCCATCCTTGTTACTGGTATTTGGCATGTTGGGTACGCCACGGGGAGTTTGCCAGACTCTGCTGCGTGGGCAGGTGACATTCGGTAGCCTGCCAGGTTGTAAAAAATAAGAATGAGATTAAAAAGATATCTTTCAGGAGCTGGGTTTTAGAGTCTCTGGGTCTTGGCCATTGATGGGATTACACGGCACCAGGGGGTCAGTTGGTGGTTGTGACCCCTGCCTACTGGAAGATGGAGGATCTGGGTGGAGGATGCTCAGCCCCGATCCTAGCAGGCTTGGAGATCTCAGCCCTGGGGCCCGCATGCCTTTGTTCCTCTGCCGGTACCTTCATGCCTGTGGGGAGTGGTCTCAGCATGGTTGTGACCCAAAAAGCAAAGAAAAGAAAGAAAAAAGAAAGAAAGAAAGAAAGAAAGAAAGAAAGAAAGAAAGAAAGAAAGAAGAAAGAAAGGAGAAAGAAAGACAGAAAGAAAAAAGAAAGAAAGGAGAAAGAAAGAAAGAAAGAAAGAAGAAGGAAGGAAGGAAGGAAGGAAGGAAGGAAGAAGGAAGAAAGAAGAAAGAAAGAAAGAAAGAAAGAAAGAAAGAAAGAAAGAGAAAGAAAGAAAGAAGAAAGATGAAAGAAAGGAGAAAGAAAGAAAGGAGAAAGAAAGAAAGAAGAAAGAAAGAAAGAAAGAAAGAAAGAAAGAAAGAAAGAGAAAATAGCTGAGAATGATCACACTGGATGCCAGTGATTTGACGCAGGAAGAATTCTACAAAGCACAGGGTGCGAATCCAAGACATGGGCTGGGTACCACAGGGTTCACAGGGAGCAGCTGTGTCTTGGATACTGACTGGGAGACAGACTCACCAAAGGAGCAGGAACCTTGGAGACCGTTGGTGGGTGTCCATGCCCGGGAGGTTGGGGGTTTAGTGGGCACTAAAACCACGGTAGCTACGAATCCCTCTGCTGATTTGATGCGACCAGGAAGCCTTGGTAAGCCGGACCTTGATTTCAGGCATAGGCACGAATCATGGAATTGGCTGTGACCAGGTTGAAACGGGAAGATGCCAGGTGGAGTGAAGGAAGACGGATGTGGAAAGGGAAACAGAAAGAATGGCCTCACTTCTCTGTGGTACAGAGAATACCGGATGAGGCAATGTAGTGTCCCAAAGCGGGAGATGTCTAGAGCACCCTGGACTCCGGTGTTAAGAGAGGAGAAGGACAGAGAAGCAAAGAAATCAAGGGAGGAGGAAAAAAACCCAAAATAATGATTAAATAGGCATCCAGGCGTCCACTGTCCTGGTGACATGGGACAGACAATAGCCCTAAAAACGTGAGCTCAAGGTCTGGAGTCATAGATAGTACCAAGGGAAGGGCATTTGCTTTGCAAGCGGTCGACCCAGGTTCGATTCCCAGCATCCCGTAGGGTCCGCTGAGCACCGCCTGGAGTAATTCCCAAGTGCAGAGCCCAGGAGGGACCCCTGTGCATTGCCGGGTGTGTGTGACCCAAAAAGCAAAAATACAAAATAAAATAAAATAAATAAAAAAGGTGAGCTCTAAGGAACTGTGAAAGGTGCCTCTTGAGTTGACAGGTGTTGAAATATTTATAAATATTATAAGCCTAAAACTCATCTATCAACAACTTTGTAAATCACAGTTATTTGATTTTTTTTTTTTTTGCTTTTTGGGTCACATTCGGCAATGCTCAGTGATTCCTCCTGGCTCTGCACTCCGGAATGACTCCTGGCGGTGCTCGGGGGACCCTAGGGGATGCCGGGGATTGAACCCACTCATCCCTGTACACTGATGGATGGAAGAATGGAGCACAGGTTGGTAATCCAGGGACATTTTTATTGGAATCAAAATCGACCTAATAGGGGCTGGAGAGATAGCACAGTGGGTAGGGCGTTTGCCTTGCACACGGCTGACCCGGGTTCAATTCCCAGCATCCCATATGGTCCCCTGAGGAACACCAGGAGTCCTTCCTGAGTGCAGAGCCAGGATGAATCCCTGAGCATCACCGGGTGTGACCCAAAAAGCAAAACAAAAAAAAATCGACCTAATACAGCCACCACCATGCTGAGACCACTCTCCGCACACATGAAGGTACCGGCAGAGGGACAAAGCCACGCGGGTCCCGGGGCCGAGATCTCCAAGCCTGCTCGGATCGGGGCTGAGCATCCTCCACCCAGATCCTCCAAATTCCAGTAGTCGGGGGTCACACCCACCACCTGGCCCCCTGGCGCCGTGTAATCCCATCAGCGGCCAAGACTCAGAGACTATAAAATCCAGATCCCGGACGAGAACAGTGCAGTCTCTGCCCCCGCGCCTGGGTGTTCCTTCCCGGAGTCCCTTGGAGGGGAGCGGGTTGAGCTTTCCTCCCCGCCCCGCCCAGGGCTCCGGCAGCCGAAGACCTCCAGGACCAGCCACCACCATGCTGAGACCACTCTCCGCAGACATGAAGGTACCAGCAGAGGGACAAAGCCACGCGGGTTCCGGGGCCAAGATCTCCAAGCCTACTCGGATTGGAGTCGAGCATCCTCCACCCAGATCCTCCAAATTCCAGTAGGCGGGGGTCACACCCACCACCTGGCCCCCTGGCGCCGTGTAATCCCATCAGCGGCCAAGACTCAGAGACTATAAAATCCAGCTCCCGGACATCTTATCAGGACATCTTTTTATGACATCTTATTGTCTCATTCCTACTTTGGACAAACTTGCAGGCTACCGGATGTAGCCTGCCCACACGGCAGAGTCTGGCAAACTCCCCGTGGCGTACCCAATACGCCAAATACCAGTAACAATGACGGGTCTCATTCTCCTAAAGAGCCTTGAATATAATCTCAGGGCTAGGATGAAGGAGACGTTACTGGGTCTGCCCGAGGCAATCGACGAATAACAAGATGATGAAATGAAAAATGAAATGAAATGAAATTTAGGGAAAGAGAAAATGTTCTCCAAAATGGGTGGGAGGAAGACCGGGAGTCACAGCTCTGGGGAAGTAGAACACAAAACCAGAAGTTATACGTAAGCACGGAGGTTGGGAGTGTCCCCGTGGGATTGGGTGGGTCCCGGGGAGCACTGCGGTGGGTGTAACTCCATTCACATAAGTTTCGAGAAACAGAGAGAACAAGAGAAGGTCAGACCCGAGCTGCATGGTACTACGGAAGGACTAGGGATTAGCAGCAAATGCCCATCACAGGGAGATGCTACCTTTGGGTGCTACCTTGCCCCATCTCCGGAGATGTGTCTTTTATGCCCCTCTCGCTTCCAAGACAATCCCCCCGCCCCGGAGGGTTCCTCAACAGGCGGGAATCCCCCAGAAACAGCGTCGGCTGGAAACACCACAAGGACCCCAGAGCAGGTGTGCAGAACCCAGCTGACCTGGGCGGGGGCAAGGAGTGGGTTGGGCAGGGTCCCAGTGGCCAGGGAAGGCAGGTTGGCGGAAGGAGGCGAGTGGTCTCGCAGAGGCGGGGGTTGGGCTATGGTCTGGGTGCGTGGAATTATGCACGGATGGCGTTGTGAATGACGGCACCGCAAGAGAACCCGGGAGTGAAGACGGAGAGAATGAGAAGAGGGCCTGGAGTGATAGCCCAGGGAGGAGGGCGTTGGCCTTGCATGTGGTCGACCCGGGTTCGATTCCCAGCATCCCATAGGGTCCCCTGAGCACTGCCAGGAGGGATCCTGAGTGCATGAACCTGGAGGAATCCCTGAGTATCGCTGAGTGGGACCCAAAAAGCAAAAAAAAAAAAAAAAAAGGAATGAGAAGAAGTTGTCCCACCCCACCACACCCCCCGTCATGGTGAAGGAAGGACCCTCCCCCTATCTCAGCTCCAAAGGGTCCTGGCCTTCTATCCACGCCCCCCGATACCACAGAGCACTTTGCATGGGACACTCTGACTTCTACGACTCATACATCATTTCTCTCTGGATTTCCACCGACCTTTTCCCCAAAAAATCTGATACACTTCTCACACTCCTCTGCACAACCCCGCATCTTATTTTCTTTGTCTTCCCTTCACGGAATTTGGAGAAGGCAGACGAGAGAATCAATGACACCTTCGTTTCTTTAACCTTTTACATGAGGGAATGCTTTTTTTTTCTTTCTTTCTTTATTTCTGCCTCTCTGCACTGTGTGAAGCACCAAGCATTTCCTTCCAGCCCGAATCCCGGCAGGGTTCTGTGACCAAGTGGAGGATGGGACCAACTAGGAGTTTAGTAAACGGGACCCTCCTTGGTCCCACCTCAGGGAAGATCGGGAGGGCCCTTCCAGACTTCCACTGTTGGCTTTTGGTCCATTTTTCTCCTTCCATGGCGTTTCCGGTTGCTATAATCCAGAGGCCATTTGTTTAACCCATCTTGTTTCACACCCTCCAACCTCGTGGCATTTCATGCCACACACTGTGGGATTTTTTTTCCGTGGCATTCAGGCGAGATCCCAAGTTTGAGTCAACTATTAGACCCAACAATATCTCTTTAAAGAGACTGAAAGAATCCGGGGGCATGAAGTATGATCATTACATTCTGAATTGTCTCTGAAAAACGATTCAGACAGGATGAGCGTGGCAGGGTGGGGCTGGTGGGAACGGAGATCAAAAAATTGTTTTTTTTTTTAAAAAATAAAGAACCTTGGATCCTCCCAGGATGGGAGAAGCGTGCTGAAAGTAGACTATAGACCAAACATGATTGCCACTCAATGTTTCTTTTGCAAACCACAGCACCCAAAAGGAGAGAGAGAACAAAAGGGAATGTCCTGCCACAGAGACGGGTTGGGATAGGGGGATGGGGGGTGGGAGGGATACTGGGATCCGTGGTGGTGGGAAATGGGCACTGGTGGAGGGATCATTGGATAATCATTGATAATTGGATCATTGGATAATGATCATTGGATAATGATCATTGGATAACTTGATCATTGTATAATGGAAACCCAAGCACAAAAATGTGTAAGTCTACAACTGTACCTCATGATGTCTCACTATTAAAAAAAATTTTAATAAAAAATAAATAGGTAAAAGGTAAAGGCCCTCCCGTTGATCGTCGATTTGCTCGAGCGGGCCCAGTAACGTCTCCATTGGAGACTTTGTTGTTACTGTGTCTGGCATATCGAATACTCTCGGTAGCTTGCCGGGCTCTCCGAGAGGGGCGGAGGAATCGAACTCGGGTCGGCCATGTTGGCCGCTTGTAAGGCGAACGCCCTACCCGTTGTGCTATCGCTTGAGATTGGAGTGATAGCCCAGTGGGGAGAGGGCATTGCCTGGCACGCGGCCAACCTGGATTTGATTCCCAACATCCTATAGGGTCCCCTCGAGTACCACCAGGAGTGATTCCTGAGTGCATGAGCCAGGAGGAACCCCTGAGCATCGCCAGGTGGGACCCAAAAAGCAAAACAAAAAAAAAAGGAGGCAAAACCATTTACTGATCCCACATTCCCAAGAAATCATTCTCCCCAGATGCTCTAACTCAGAACACCTGAGTCTCATCCCTGCCCTGATTCCCTGGAAAAGATCCGATGGGAGAGACCAGCACCAAGTCCATCCTTCCCCTCCTCCAAAAAAAAAATTGCAGAAATGGGTTGTCCTGTGTGTGCAGTAGGGAAAAAAAAAAAAGAACTGTGTATGTTCTGAATCCCATTTTTTTTTTAAAAAAAAAAAGCAATTTAAGTTCAGCTCAGAAAAGCAGCAGACCAGACTGCGGGAGTAGGAGGGGAAGGGAACGAGACAGAACCTTGGGTAAGCGGCGCTTGGAACAGAAGCGGCCAGGCTGCCAGTGTCAGGCTGTTCCCACAGCTGCCGAGCGGAGCACTGGGCACGGAGCCTCCCTCCCACCCGTCTGCTGGGAAGTGTTTCTTTTATTTGTGGGGAGATATAGGCCTATGTAGACGCAGGAGACAATGCATGAGAACCACTTTCTACACAGGCAACACACGTCGGCCATAAATAAAGAACCGACCAGATAGATCCAAACACTATAAGACTAAGGTTCTGGAAGAGAGAAATGTATAATTTCTTTTTTCTTTTTTCTTTTTGGGTCCCACCCGGCGATGCTCAGGGGTTCCTCCTGGCTCTGCACTCAGAAATGACTCTTGGTGGTGCTCGGGGGACCCTATGGGATGCTGGGAATCGAACTCAGGTCGGCCGCGTGCAAGGCAAACGCCCTCCCCACTGTGCTATCACTCCAGCCCCGCAGACTTTCTTAGACTCTCGCCCACTTCTGTAGCAAAAGTCGCACACACTTTTTGCTTTTAACATACTCGCTGGTGCTCTCTTATCGATGGCCTTAAACGGGTCCAGAATGAAGTACAACAGCATCCAACCACCTTCACACACGTCCCTCTTAGCGTAATGGGAAGGTGCTTGGCGGTGGGATTGTCGTCTGATTATTATCCGCAATGAACTATTGTGAATTGTCACTGTCACTGTCCTCGCGTTGTTCATCGATTTGCTCGAGCGGGCCCAGTAACGTTTCCGTTTTTTGAGACTTTGTTGTGACTGTGTCTGGCATATCGAAGACGTCACAGGGAGCTTGCCAGACTTTGCCGTGTGGGCGAGATACTCTCAGTAACTTGCCGGGCTCTCCGAGAGGGGCGGAGGAATCGAACCCGGGTCGGCCGTGTTGACCGCGTACAAGGCAAACGCCCTACCCGCTGTGATATCGCTCAAGCCCGTTGTGAACTAAAAGGTAAAAAGGTAAAGGCCCTCCCGTTGATCGTCGATTTGCTCGAGCGGGCCCAGTAACGTCTCCATTGGAGACTTTGTTGTTACTGTGTCTGGCATATCGAATACTCTCGGTAGCTTGCCGGGCTCTCCGAGAGGGGCGGAGGAATCGAACTCGGGTCGGCCACGTTGGCCGCTTGTAAGGCGAACACCCTACCGCTGTGCTATCGCTCCAGCTACTACTTGATGAAAATAAAATATATAAAAATTGGGGAAAAAATGGTGGCAGAGAACGGGCACTGGTGGAGGGATGGGTGCTAGATCGTTGTATGACTGAATCGTGAGCACGAAAGTGTGTACGTCTGTAACTGTGCCTCACGGTGATTCGCTAAAAATAAATAAATAAAATAAAAATGTAAACCAGCCATCTGACTGAAAGGGGAAAAAAAGGGCCAAAAAAATTAAAATAAAGCTCAGGAAGATCAAGGCAGGAAATGCGCACTGGTGAAGAAGGGACAGCTATTGGGACATGGTGTGGCGTATGGTGACCGTTACTGGAGCAGATAAGACCCGACCTTGCAAGGCAGTCCCGAAGTGAGGTCCCATGGAAGAGAGTATCTGGGCCAAGTTGGCAAGAACAGGGGGTCAGCCAGCCCCGGGTGTCCAGCCTTGAGTCTCACTCGACCTCCTGGTCACAGGTGCCCAAGACACAGAAACTGTGTCACGTGCGCTGAGCAGGTCATCCTAACCGCAGCATCTAGCCTTGATTGGAATTGGACTGGGTCAGAGCAGAGTAGGAGACCTCACAGGCCCATAATGCTCAACTTGAGGGGATTGGACCTTCCCATACGCTGAGACCCTCTATCAAACACGTGTGTCTTTGGCAATCAAGTGAACAGCCATCGGCTGCTCCCAGAGGGGGTTTCTCCATGCGCCCATCATCCTTCGTTTCACTTCTGCCTGGACCCAGTGGGCAGCGTGACCAGGCACTGTTGGGAGAAAACTATTCACCAACAACGTGGTCAGACCAAAACCCTGTCATGACCATCTTTGTCATGGTCTATCTCGTGGTGATTCATTGTTTTAAAAAAGTTTTTTGTTTAAATAAAAAAAATTTTTAAGAGCAGGAGAAGGGCTGGAGCGATAGCACAGCAGGTAGGGCATTTGCCTTGCACACGGCCGACCCAGGTTCGATTCCCAGCATCCCATAGGGTCCCCCGAGCACCGCCAGGAGTCATTCCTGAGTGCAGAGCCAGGAGGAACCCCTGAGCATCGCCAGGTGGGACCCAAAAAGCAAAAGAGAGAGACACAGAGAGAGAGAGAGAGGAAGGAAGGAAGGAAGGAAGGAGGGAGGGAGGGAGGGAGGGAGGGAGGGAGGGAGGGAGGGAGGGAGGGAGGAAGAAGGAAAGAGAGGAGAGAAGGAAGGCAGGCAGAGAGGGAGGGAGGGAGGAAGGAAGGGAGGAAGGAAGGAGGAAGGAAGGAAGGCAGGAAGGAAGGAAGGAAGGAAGGAAGGAAGGAAGGAAGGAAGGAAGGAAGGAAGAGGGGCTGGAGCAATAGCCCAGCGGGGAGGGTATTGGCCTGGCACAAGACTGACCCAGGTTCGATTCCCAGCATCCCTAGGGTCCCCCGAGCACTGCCAGAAGTCATTCTAGAGTACAGAGCCAGGAGGAACTCCTGAGCATTGCCAGGTGTGACCCAAAAAGAGAGAAAACAAAAAAAGAGCAGGAGAAACTTGGGCTCTGAAGAGCACTGTTGCCAGATTTCGGGGGACCCGTCAGAGAAGTGACCAGAACAGATGGAAGGGGTCACTCTGGAAAATGGCGGTGCGGTGTGCAGGGTACCCTTGCCGGGTCATTATTGGGAACCACAGGGAATAAAAAGGGAACAGGGGAAAGTCCCCTCCGGGGAGGGCAGCTGGGGGTTGCTTAGGCCCGGGAGGGAAACTGAGGCATTGGCGGAGGGAAGTGGAGAGTGGAGGAGGTATGGGCGTTGGAACGTTGGAGATGTGGAGCCCAGTCACAGAGAACATTGTCACTCACGCTAATATAATTAAAAGGGGGGAATGTAGATAGATCAATGAAGTTAAGAAGGCTTGGCAAAAAAAAAAAGGAAAAATAATTCCAAAAAATCAAACATGATAACCTCTCAGGATCCGTGTTGCAAAGCGTAATGCACAAAAGGGAGGAAGAGAGACAGAGACAGAGAGACAGAGAGACAGAGACAGAATGTGAGAGAGACAGAGACAGACAGAGGCAAAGACAGAGACAGAGAGACAGAGAGAGAGACAGAGAGGCAGAGAAGGAGAGTGTGTACCATGGAGACAGTCTCAGGGGAGGGTGATGGGAGGGACCCTGGGGACCCTGGTGGTGGGAAATGTGCCCTGGTGGAGGGACGGGGGTTGGAACACTGAGTGACTGGAACCCAACGTGAACAGCTTTGTCGCTGTGTATTTCACGGTGATTCAATTATAAATAAAGAAGGAGGGAGTTAGGGAGACAGCACAGCGGGGAGGGCGTTTGCCCTGCATGCAGCCGACCCAGGTTCGATTCCCAGCATCCCATATGGTCCCCCGAGCACCGTCAGGAGTAATTCCTGAGTGCAGAACCAGGAGGAACCTCTGAGCATTGCTGCGTGTGACCCCCTCTAAAAAAATAGCAAAAAATCAATAAGGGGGCCTGAGTGAACGGACAATGGGTAGGGCGTCTGCCTTGCACACGGCCCACCCAGATTCGATTCCCAGCATCCCATAGGGTCCCCCGAGCACTGCCCAGAGTAATTCTTGAGTGCAGAGTCAAGAGTCACAGTTGAGCATCGCTGGGTGTGACCCAAAAAGCCTAAATAAATAAATAAAGACTATCTAATAGTTAAATAAATTAAATAGGCTCCTTTACCAGCCTAGCAAAAAGGCAGAGAAAAATAAGTAGTTTTAGGGGCCAGAGTGATGGTATAGCAGGTTGGGTGTTTGCTTTGCACATGGCCATTCTGGGTTTGATACCCGGCCTCCCATAGGGTCCCCTGAGCACCCTTCAGGAGTAATTGCTGGGGGCTGGAGCAATAGCATAGCGGGTAGGGCGCTTGCCTTGCTCACGACTGACCCAGGTTCGATTCTCAGCATCCAATATGGTCCCCCGAGCACCGCCAGGAGTAATTCCTGAGTGCATGAGCCAAGAGGAACCCCTGAGCATCGCCGGGTGTGACCCAAAAAGAAAAAAAAAAGAAGTAACTTATGAGTCCAGAGCCTGGAGTATCGCCGCCCAAAAGTTAAAAAAAAATTAATTTTAAAAATATTTTAATCGATATTAAAATACAATCTTTTCCTATCTACATTCTATCCAGCATGTGCAGGGATGAGTTCATATGGGGCTGAAGGTGGGAGATGCACCCTTTTCATTATATATATATTTTTTTCATTGTATTTGGGACCATACCTGGTGATGCTCAGGGCTTCCTCCTGGCTCTGCACTCAGGGATCACTCCTGACGGTGCTCGGGGGACCCTAGGGGATGCCAGATATCGAACCCCGGGTCGGCCACACGCAAGACCAAAGCGCCCTTGTCTGCTGTCCAGTGGGGGGACTAGAAGTCTCTACACCAGAGGCTGTTCCCGGGCAGCCGTCCACTTCCGGACTGACCATCTTCTAGAACACCAGTGCCAGCCGGGGTCTGAGACAGAGACGCTGCCCTTGCCAAATATTTGTGGGTCGCGTCTTTGACCCCCCTTCCAAAGCTTGGCCAGGGTCAATGAATGGTGCCAGGCATCGTTGTTGCCACGGCAACCGTCCTGAACTGACTACGTCCCTCCAATGGTCCCGTTCGACACACAGTGATCTGGTGTTCCAGCTTCTCGGGGACGGGACCTCGGGAATGTTGGCTCTGGTTGTGTGTGTGTGTGTGTGTGTGTGTGTGTGTGTGTGTGTAACTCAACAGTGGGGTGAGAAACAGGCGCAGGGTGGGTTTTAACACCTCAAACTCTCTCATTTCAAGGAAGCTAAATAATGCAGCAGAAAATGAATTCCTACTCCACACACTCACACACACACACGCGCACACACACACACACACGGGTGGAAATGAATTTTTTGGAGCCGCAGGGGAAATATCAGACAGTGACTCATCTGTGAGAAGGGGTGAAGAGAAAACGAGGAGAAACACAACTCCGCTTTGACAGGGAGTACCGGCCAGGAATAAAAATTGCTGATCAAAAATGCATGCTAGCCAGCTGAATAATGAATGGCGTGTATGCGTCGAACTCACGGCTCGGCTGCAGTTCATTATGCAAGAGAAGAAGGCACGGAGGAGAAAGCATTCGGTGGCTCTGAGCCCGTTCCTTTTCATCTCCAAACGAGAACTGGAAGTCTCCCACGAAGTCAATTTCTGAAAGAAAGAGCGTATTTCCTGAAGAAATGCTGGAGCGATAGCCCAGCGGGTAGGGTGTTCGCCTTGCATGCGGCCAACCCGGGTTCAATTCCTCCGCCCTTCTCGGAGAGCCTCTCGGCAAGCTCCCGAGAGGATCCTGCCCGCACGGCAGAGCCTGACAAGCTCCCCGTGGCATATTCGAGATGCCAAACACAGTCACAACAAGTCTCACAATGGAGACGTTCCTGGTACCCATCTGAGCAAATCGATGAACAATGGGAGGACAGGGCTACAGTGCACAGAAGAAATTCCCCTCAATCTAAGACCTTCAAGTAAATCTCTCTTATCAATTAGATGCATCAGCCCTCAGGGTTTCATCTCTGTCCAGCCCAGGTGCACTCAGTGGGTTCGGTGAGAGAGACGTGAAGTCAACCCAAAGGTGAGAACTTCGGGTCCAAGACTCTAAGAGTTCTTCCATCTTGGGGGATTTTCTTGTTGAATTGGCGGGCCATAGAATCAGAGCTAGAGTGAAAAGGGAAAAAAATGGGGTTCCTCCTGGCTCATGAACTCAAGAATGACTCCGGGCGGTGCTCAGGGCACCCTATGGGATGCTGGGAATCGAACCCGGGTCGGCCGTGTGCAAGGCAAACGTCCTACCCGCCCCCATTACCACACTCTTAATAGTAGCTTCCACTCCCAGTGTTGCAATCAGAATATCCACATCCCTCCAGCAAGGAATGTCCCATGACCCCGTTGGGGATTTTCTTGTTGAATTGCGTTTTTTTTTTGGAGGGTGGGGGGAATTGAGCGGCAGTGTTTGGGGTTACCTTTGGCAACAGTTCTTCCTAATACCATGGTTCATGGTACACAGTGGTATGATGGAAGGAAGGGGTGCGTTTTCTGTAAATCAGACGGAACCAAAACTCAGATGGCTCAAGGCTCTGTTTGGTCATCGGAAGCCTACAACGAACACACATTCACGATCACGATCACGATCATCCTGTTGCCTGGAGCAGGCATCAGTAACGTCTCCTTCGTCCTAGCCCTGAGATTCTAAAAAGTGCCACTTTCAAGGCTCTTTCAGGGTTAGGAGAATGAGACCCATCTTTGTTACTGGTATTTGGCATATAGAATACGCCACGGGGAGTTTGCCAGACTCTGTCGGGTGAGCAGGTTACACTCGGTAGCCTGCCAGGTTGTCCAAAGCAAGAATCAGATGATAAGATGTCGCGTGGCCACGAATGCAGCTGTGCGCTTCCAGGAGCTGGGTTTTATAGTCTCTGGTCTTGGCCATTGATGGGATTACACGGCGCCAGGGGGACAGTTGGTGGTGTGACCCCTGCCTACTGGAAGATGGAGGATCTGGGTGGAGGATGCTCAGCCCTGATCTGAGCAGGCTTGGAGATCTCAGCCCCGGGACCCGCGTGCCTTTGTTCCTCTGCTGGTACCTTCATGCATGTGGAGAGTGGTCCCAGCATGGTTGTGGCTGGTTCTGGAGGTCTTCGGCTGCCGGAGCCCTGGTCGGGGCAGGGAGGAAAGCTCAACCCGCTCCCCTCCAAGGGGCCCTGGCGAGGACAGCCAGGCGCGGGGGCAGGAGACTCTGCGCTGTTCTCTTCCGGGACCATATTACATGTGTGGAAGGATTAGAGTCTTCTAGATCTAGTCCCCCATTTTGAGACAGGGTGACTGTTTGTAAAGCCATAAATTAAATAATTTGGGCATGTTCAAATGTTTCTCTGGGGTTAGTATTTGGGTTTTTATTGGTCCCCACTCAGCTTAATTCTCCCAAATGTCACTCTTTGGCACCCCAGTGAATATTCTTGTTTTGGGGGTGCTCTTGGTAAACACTCCACCTTGGTTCTACAAATACTCATTCTAAAAATGCTTACTGACAGGTCACAAAGAAGGGAAAAGAATTTTCTTTGCACCTGGTCAACCCTAGCTCCTTGGTCCAATCCCTGGCATGATGTATGGTCCCCCAAATACCACCAGAAATGAGTCCTGAGCTCAGAGTAAATCTCAGCACTGAGGAGTATGGCCCAAATAATCTCAAAATTAATTGGGAAAAAAAGTGTATTGAGTACGTATTTACAATACACCCCAAAACTGTACCATCTGATATCCCAGATTGTAAGCATTATGTATTTATATACTGCATTCTATATTACATACAATTTATCATTAAAATATAGTTCAATGTTATAGAATTATATAAATTTCAAATTTCATATGCCTCAGAGACCTGGGCCCTACGAAAACAGGATGAGAACGCTATTCGGGTCTCTCAAAGAGTAATCGGAAGAGCTATGCTTGGAATATCACGATTCACTCAAATGAGAGATAGAATCCGGAGTTCTGATCTCCGTCAACGCTCAAGAATCAGGGACGCTGTCTCATTTGCCAAGACATCAAAAATCAGATGGGCTAGATACGTAATGAGGTTTACAGACAACCGCTGGACTAGAGCCATTACTGACTGGATTCCACGGGACGTCAAAAGATCGCGTGGACGCCCAGCTACAAGATGGTCAGACTTCTTCGTCAACACCCTGAATGATCGGTTTGAGGCTCTGCATGTTCCTAGAATGAACAGATGCCATTGGGCGACGCTAGCTCGCAACAGGGATGAATGGAGACGTTACTGGCACCCGCTCGAGTAAATCGATGAATAACGGGGGATCACGTGATCAAGTGATAAATTTCAAAGTATCAGTGTTACCAGATATTGATATAATTGTGTGTTTAGTGTATAATCATAGCTATGTCATATTATGTTGATATCATACACGTCACTTATCATCTTACTATGACTTATAGCTTTATTATAGCAGATCTTCTTCCTAGTTTTACAATACATCATTAATATACGATCATAGTTTTACATTAGTTACATACTGCAGTTGTATATTTTAAATAGGATTGAAATACTGTAGCGATATATTTTCTGTGGTTATTTACATATCTACATAAAAAGTTAGAGAATTATGTGCATAAAACATAGTATATGAATTAGTTCTCTACATCCAATTTATGCTAAATGTCAACTGTATATTCAATCATTGACAATGCATCATTATAAAAGTAGGCAACTTTATATCACTGTTCAAATCAAGAAATACCTGACACATCTCTTCCTGATTTACTTTATTATGTTTATCCCTTTATAGGGCTGGAGCAATATAGCACAGTGGGTAGGGCGTTTGCCTTGCACGCAGCCAACATAGCCGACCCGAGTTCGATTCCTCAGCCCTCTCAGAGAGCCCGGCAAGCTACCGAGAGTATCTCGCCCGGACGGCAGAGCCTGGCAAGCTCCCCGTGACGTATTCGAGATGCCAAACACAGTAACAACAAAGTCTCCAATGGAGACGTTACTGGGCCCGCTCGAGGAAATCAATGATCAACGGGAGGACAGTGACAGTGATCTCTTTATAATACCTTCAGAGTCTGCGTTTCTCGTGTGTAGTTGAATCACACACACATAAACAGACACACACACACACACACACACACCTCTTCACACACATGCATGGAACCTCTAGTTTTCCTCCAAGTGAAAAATAGGGATTTAAGGCTACCTACTTCTTATCTTGCAGCTTGAAGAATTTCATCCCCATGAACCCCCATGCATCCATTCTGGTCACATGTAACTGTCCCCTGGACCATGGACCATTTGCATCCTGGGGAGTCTCTCTGGTCCTGTACACGAGTCCACCATGACCCTCCGCACTCCACACTTATTTCTTCAAATCAGCACCTGCCACAGAGTGCAAAGGATGTTTTTGTCACACAGGAAAGTAATGAAGGCATGCGTGTGGCTTTTTTTAAAATTTTTTTGGCTTTTTGGGTCATACCCAGCGATGCACAGGGGTCCGTCCTGGCTCTGCATTCAGGAATTACTCCTAGCAGTGCTCCGAGGACCATATGAGATCCTGAGAATCGAACCCGGGTCGGCCGCGTGCAAGGCAAACTCCCTCCCCACTGTGCTATCACTCCAGCCCTGGGTGGAGCTTTCTAACCCCAATTTTTAACATCTTTCTTTTTCATCCTCCCGCTCATGGGGGGCAGCTGGCGACCTCGGTGGGGCGTGGGGGACGGCCCACAAAGCCCCCCTTCTCAAGGGAACAAGACTTTAAATCTGGCCCTCGCATGCGCTGGACACTCAAGGTCAAAGTCGGTGCCCACGCGTCCTGGAGGAATTTTCAACCTCCCATCTGCCTCTGAGTGGGGCTGAACACACACATTCACTGCGTGCACCGGGCTGCCCTCATCCTCTGCCTTCCTGAAATATTTATCTCCAGGACCCTCTTTTTCAAAATTAAAAAAAAAATCCTCTGAGAGGAATAAATACGGTGCCGTGAGAGAGATGGATCATCTGTATCCTTCCTCTTTAAGCCCTTGTCGGGAGCCCAGCTAAGATCCCATTGGCATGAGCTCATGGACGCGTACAAATGGCTCCCGTGCTTGGCCATTTCTGGGCACCCTTGTTTGTCTCTGTCCGCGGGTCCCAGATAAGGGCCAGGGAGAAACGCAGAGGAGAGTGATGTCAGCGGTTGATAAAGATCAGGGCGCCAAGGCTGACCCTAATAGAGCATCTAATGGCGTGTGGATACAGCTGACTCTATGTGCTCTGTGGTAGCCAACTGGAGCCGTTTTCCGGAGACAAGTGACTGATCCCATCCACCCTCCCCGGGCCTGGAAGGGCCCATTTTTATTTTCCTGTCTTTCTGGAAATTGCTTGTCCTTTGCATTCTGTTTAGGACATGCGTGAGAGCAAAAGCAATCCCAGGCGTTTCTCCCGGGCAGGACACCCAGATTCCAGCATTTTTTTTTTTCTAATTGAATCACCATGAGCGACAGTGACAAAGCTTCCACGTTCGAATTTTCATCATACAATGATGGAACCCCCATCCCTCCACCAGTGCCCATTCCCCACCACCAATGTCCCCAGTATCCCCCCATCCCACCCCTCACCCTGCATCCAGGGCAGACAATCTGCCCCCCTCCTCATGCTCTCTCTCCTTTGGGGCGTCCTGGTTTGCAATACAGACACTGAGATCAATCCAGATCAATACAGATCCAATACACATCACATTGGGTCCTTGATCTTCTCTCAGCAGGCATCTCCCATTCCCGAGCGACCCCTCCAACCCTCCCTGACTCAGTGACCCCTTCTCCATCCCAGCTGCCTTCTCCCCCAGCTCATGAGGTGACGTCAAACCATGGGGCAATCTTCCTGGCCCTTGTGTGTCTAAAGTCCTTGGGTGTCAGTCTCCTATGATGTTATTTTATTATATTGAATCTCTTTGAGACACGCAGTTATAAAGTTCTTCAGGATTGGGTTTCAGTCATACCATGATGGAACCCCCATCCCTCCACCAGTGCCTGTTCCCTACCACCAATGTCCCCAGTATCCCCCATCCCAACCCTCCCCCTGTCTCCATGACAGATAATCTCCCCCAGACTCTCTCTCTGCTTTGGGGCATCACGACTTGCAATACGGACACTGAGAGCCCATCACGTTGGGTCCTTCATCTACTTTCAGCATAATGTGCCCAAGTTTCAGATCTCTAGTTGAAGAGAGACCCAGTTCCACACACCATAATGCAAACGCGAAGGAACGTTATTAATAGCCCGAGGCAGAGCTAGCTCGAGCTAGGGTCCAAGTCTCATCCAACGCAGTGGCGTCTTAACAAGAACCCCGACTCCAAATCTCAGGCAGTTTCTAGAGGGTTCAGAGTTAAGAAGCAAAGGACCCCAGTGGAAGGTCTGTTCGGGACGGAATCGGCGGATACAACAGTGACCTTCCCAGAATCGAAGACCACCTGCCCCGCTGCGGGGAAGACAGGACTCCTGGCCTCCCGGACAGGCAGCCCCTGGCTCCATTTCTGCCTCCTCACACCAGTCCCCGACAGATGACAGGCAAGACCCGGCACACCGGTCCCACTGGGCTGGGTCTCTGCTCCCCTTGCCCTCTTGAAAGCCCCCATAGTCTTTCGCAGGGGGGTTGTGGAGTTCTGCCTGGGAGCGTACCCCGATAAACTTCTCCAAATTTCCTTCACTTTTCCTTGTCTCTGTCTTTGTCGGCTGAGGTCTCTGGTCTATCGCTCATGAGGACAGTATCACTCCAGCCCTGACAGGCTCTTTTCTCCACCTGCTAATGATCTGCAGATGTTTCTCACTGATTGGAACCCAAATTGTGAAGATGAAACGGACGCTTCCGACAGGCTGCAGCCAACATGAAGTCTCAATCAAGCCTCAGTTTCTATTATTTCCCCAAAAGCAGGACCTACTGTTTCTGGTCAACTTGAGTTGAGTGATTGGCCGAGATAAGGAACTGGGCAGTTGGATCTGGCCGGTCATGAGGGGGGTCACTGTCCCCTCCTTAGAAACTGTTGCTAACCATTGTCTAATTGCTGACCACCGTTGTGATAGGGCCAATGCTAAAAATTGACCAGCATATAAACTTCTCTGAACTCTGAATCCTATAGGAACCGCAGGTGATTTGGAGTCTGTGTCCTTGTCAAGACTTCACTGTGTTGGCTGAGACTCGAACCCTAGTTTGGGCTAGTAATAAAGTTTCTTCGCTTTCTCATGGTCGTGTGTGGACTGGGTCTCTCCTCAATTGGGAACCCAGACCTGGGACACAACAAAATGACACACACTAACCTCCTAGATTCTTGGGTCTGGGGGTACCCCCCAAGGGACAGCGGCCAGAGTTCCCTTGGCAACTCAGACTCCTCCACCCTGGCAGAGAAATGGGGAGAAATGGGCCAGTTGTTCTAACACACACAGGGCAGAGAAAACCAAATGGGGTTTGGTTTGCTGGTGGGTAGAACACGGAGGCTCACACCTGCGGCTGACCCAGCTCCTTCCAGCTCTAACCCATGTCTTGAGGGGACCAAACCTTGGGGGAGGTTATTTATGAAGCCAGAGGAAATGCTGCATCCCCGGGTCTGTAACTAAAACGCAATCTTGCCAGCTCCTTGTGCCTGCCAGGAGGCTTCGTGCGGTCTCTCCCATTTGCAGCTTGAAGAATGAGCACCCGAGCTTGGGCTTGCTGTGGACACAGATGGCCTCATTCTGGATAGCAGGACCCCGGGGCCACGGTAGCTTCTGGCATCGTTCTATGCCTCACTGTTAAAATTTTAAAACAAAACACCGCCAAAACTATCTCATCCAAGTCATGAAGATGGAGTTCCTTGAGAGTACATGAGACACCAGGGAGATGAGCCTTAGAAGAATCCAGAAATCTTGGCCCATGGGTCCGCAGTGATGATTCTGAGTGTCCAGCTAGGAAGGGCTCGCTGGTGGCCTGGACCTTAGCCTGCCACTGTCCTCCCGTTGTTCATCGATTTGCTCGAGCGGGCCCAGTAACGTCTCCATTTTTGTTTTTGAGACTTGTTGTTACTGTGTTTGGCATGTTGAATACGTCACGGGGAGCCTGCCAGGCTTTTCCATGCGGGCGAGATACTCTCGGTAGCTTGCCAGGCTCTCGGAGAGGGGCAGAGGAATCAAACCCGGCTCAGCCGGGCTGGCTGCGTGCAAGGCAAATGCCCTACCGACGTCGCAGCATAGTTAGATGTTACTGGCGCGAACCAGCGCTGTGTAAAGACGGTCAGGGTATCTCAAGAGACATAGAGGAGTGTCACGCAGAATGACCAAATCTGCAGTCTTAATTACAGAAGCCAGCAGGCTGGCGTCCCAAACAACATGCTATGCCCTGCCCCAGCACAGCCAGAATAAGTTTTCTTAGAGGTGGACCCATTTTGAAGCATCACGGTGAACCCATGGCAAATGTTTATGTGGATCTGTGGTGAAAAGGTAGAGTTCACCCATTGGGAAGATTAATGTGGATATGGACTAGTGTCATGCCAGGCCCATTGGGAAATGTTAATCTGGGCCCATTGACAAGTGTCATAGAAGACCCACTAAAAATGTTAGTGACATTTTTCAGGACTGTGTCCTGAAATTTCTTCACTTGGAGTGTGTGGATAGGGACAGACCTGGGTGGGGGTAGACACGTTCTACTGGGTGACGGGGACACCCTTGCTCCTTGGCTCAGCGTGACTGTTGCTTAAAAGTCAACCACACCTTCTAACAGGATCCTAGCCGTCCCACGGAGCAATCCACATTTTTTTTTTTGCAGTAGGGTCCCACTTCCTGTGCAATGCACTGTAACACTGTCCTCCCGCTGTTCATCGATTTGCTCGAGCGGGCACCAGGCACGTCTCCATTGTGAGACTTGTTGTGACTATGTTTGGCATATCGAATATGCCATGCGGAGCTTGCCAGGCTCTGCCGTGTGGGCGGGATACTCTCAGTAGCTTGCCGGGCTCTCCGAGAGGGATGGAGGAATCGAACCCAGGTCAGCCATGTGCCAGGCAAATGCCCTACCCACTGTGCTATTGCTCCAGCCCATTTAGAATGTATATAGTAAAATTGTTTACTGGTATAAGATCCATTTTACTGGACTAGAGCCGTTACTGACTGGATTCCACGGGACGTCAAAAGATCGCGTGGACGCCCACCTGCAAGATGGTCAGACTTCTTCGTCAAGACCCTGAATGATCGGTTTGAGGCTCTGCATGTTCCTAGAACGAGCAGATGCCATTGGGCTACGCTAGCACGCAACAGGGATGAATGGAGACGTTACTGGCATCTGCTCGAGTAAATCGATGAGTAACAGGGGAACAAGTGATCAAGTGATAGTAAAATTGCTAAATGCAAGATTTAATTAAAGTGTGGTCTTTTAAAATGATCTCAGTACTTCTTTTCATATAACTGCTTTTTCATGGTACAGTACTATAACACATAAATAAAAACAGGGGCCGGAGTGAGTACAGCAGGGAGGGTGTTTGCCTTGCACGTGGCTGACCCGGCATCTCATATGGTCCCCCAAGCACAGCCAGGAGTCATTCCTGAGTGCAGAGCCAAATAAAACTAAACAAAACAAAACAGACTTTGACCATAGAATTGATGTTGGGGTTTGAGGAAGGAGGAGGCTAAAAGTGTTTAGGGACTATGATTGAGGGACTTCTGGTGATAGACAGGGTGTGATAACACTATTCAGGGGAACTTGGGTCACGCTCGGCGATGCTCAGGGCTTCCTCCTGGCTCTGCACTCAGGAATCACTCCTGGCGGTGCTCGGGGGACCCTATGGGATGCTGGGAATTGACCCCAGGTAGGCCACGTGTAGGGCAAATGCCCTACTCGCTGTGCTATCGCTCCGGCCCCTCTTTCAATGGTTTGAATTTTTATTCGAGCACCGTTGACAAAGCCATTGACCATTGACAAAGCTATTCCTAGTTGGGTTTTCAAACACACCAGATCCCAGCACCTTCACTTCAACAGTTGTTCCCAGGTCCTCTCCCCTAATGCCCCCATTCTCAACCTGCCCGTTTTTTTTTTTTTATTTCTGTAAGGTAAAGGTAAAGGTAAAGGCCCTCCCGTTGATCGTCGATTTCCTCGAGCGGGCCCAGTAACGTCTCCATTGGAGACTTTGTTGTTACTGTGTCTGGCATATCGAATACTCTCGGTAGCTTGCCAGGCTCTCCGAGAGGGGCGGAGGAATCGAACTCGGGTCGGCCATGTTGGCCGCTTGTAAGGCGAACACCCTACCACTGTGCTATCGCTCCTATGATTATTATTTCTATTATTTCTGTAACTCTTTTTTTTTAATTTTTATTAGCGAGACACCATGAGGTACAGTTGTAGACTTACAAATCTTCGTGCTTGGGTTTCAATTATACAGTGATCAAACACCCATCCCTCCACCAGTGCCCGTTTCCCACCACCACGGATCCCAGTGTCCCTCCCACCCCCCATCCCCCTATCCCACCCTGCCTCTGTGGCAGGGCATTCCCCTCTGTTTTCTCTCTCCTTTTGGGTGTTGTAGTTTGCAAAAGAGGCACTGAGTGGCAATCGTGTTTGGTCTATAGTCTACTTTCAGCATGTTTCTCCCATCCTGGGAGGATCCTCCCAACACCCTTTATTTGGTGCTCCCTTCTCTCTCTGAGCTCCCTTTTCCCCTCGCATGTGTGGCTGGCCTCCAAGCCATGGAGCAAAATTCCTGGTATAATCTCGGCCACTCTTGGGTGTTAGTCTCCTATTTTGTGACTTTATGTTCCCCAGATGAACGCAATCTTTCTGTGTCTATCTGCGGGTACCATTTCTTAATGGGTAGTTGTTCAACTTTGAGTCCCGTGACTTCGTTCCTGCTGGCTCTATGGTTTGGGCATCAGGCTCCATCAGTCCTTAAGGCCACCAAGAACCTGAATCCCCTTATCCCCTGTTTGTTCCTCATCTGTCTCTTCTCTTCTCCACCCCCACAGGAGTTATCTCCTTCTTCTCCCTGTTATCTCCTGCTTCTCCTGAGAAGGGGCCCTGGGACGCTGCTGGTCCAAACATATTCAAACTTCTGCTCCTTCAGACGTGCCGTGCAGATAAGAGTCTGTTGCTAGGGCACTTATGTCTCAGTTGCTAAGGGATTGCCAAGGAAGAGGATTGTGTGGGTATCCAATCAGTGTGACCCCTATCAACCAGGGCCTTTTGTTCCTTGCTAAAGCAACCCCTTCTCGCTTTCTTTATTATTATTATTGCTATTATTATTATTGTTTTTAATGGAGTCACATGAGATGCCCAGTTCATACAAAGCTGTTCATGATTGGGTTTCAGTCACACAGTGTTCCAACACCAGTGTACGTTTCCCACCATCAATGACCCCAGTTCTGATAAGCCCCCCACGCACCACACACACACACACACACACACACACACACACACCAGCCTGTCTCTCTACAGCAAGGACTCTTGTTTTTCTCCTCTCTCTCTCCCTCCCCCTCTCTCTCTATCTCTCTCTGTCTCTATCTCTGTCTGTCTCTGTCTCTCTCTGTCTCTCTCTCCCTTTCCATGTCTCTGTCTCATTTTCTCTTTCCCTCTCACTCCATTTCTGCCTCTCTCTTTCTTCCTGTCTCTCTGTCTCTGTCTCTGTCTCTCTGTCTCTCCTCTCTGTCTCTCTGTCTCTCTCTCTCTCTCTATCTCTCTCCTTCTCTCTCGTCTCCCTTTCCAAGCTTTCCTGGACTTCTGGTTGACCTTTGTTGTCAGGAATGACCTCCAGAGGGTCTCCAGTCTTGGGATCTGGGTTGACAACTTCAGTTGCAGTTATGACCTCCGCAACACCCATCCCTCCACCAGTGCACATTTCCCACCGTCGATGACCCCGGTTTCCATTCTGCTAATCTCCCCACACCACACACACAAACACAAACACACACAGACACACACAGACACACATACCAGCCTGTCTCTATGGCAAGAACTTTTGTTTTTCTTCTCTCTCTCCCTATCTTTCTCTCTCCCTGTCTCTCTATCTCTCTGTCTGTCTCTTTCTTTCTGTCTCTCTGTCTCTGTCTCTGTCTCTGTTTCTGTCTCTCTGTCTGTCTCTCTCTGTCTCTCTCTCTCTCATCTCCCTTTCCAAGTTGCCCTGGACTTCTGGCTGACCTTTGTTCTCAGGAATGACCTCCAGAGGGTTTCAGTCTTGGGATCTGGGTTGACAACTTCAGTTGCAGTTATGACCCGCCCCCAACACCCTTCCCTACACCCATGCACATTTCCCACCATCAGTGACCCCAGTTTCCATTCTACTAAGCCCCCCACACAACACACCACACAAACACACACACACACCAGCCTGTCTCTACGGCAAGGACTTTTGTTTTACCTCTCTCTCTCTACCTCTCTCTCTATCTCTCAGTCTGTCTCTGTCTCTATCTCTGTCTATGTCTGTCTCTGTCTCTCTCTTTCTCTCTCCTTCTCTCTCTGTCTCTGTCTCTCTTTTTTTCTATTTCCTTCTCTCTATTTTTCTGTCTGTTTCTCTCTGTCTCTGTGTCTTTTATCTCTCTCTCCATCTCTATCTCTCTGACTGCCTCTGCCTCTATCTCTCTCTGTCTATGTCTCTCTCTCCCTCTCTCTCTATCTCTCTGTCTCTCTCTTTCTGTCTGTCTCTCTGTATCTCTGTGTCTCTCCCTCTCTCTCATCTCCTTCTCCAAGCTGCCGTCGACTTCTCACAGACCTTTGCTCTCAGGAATGACCTCCAGAGGGTCTCCAGTCTTGGGATCGGGGTTGACAACCTCAGTTGGCGTTATGACCCTCCTCCCCAAACCATTCCCTCAGCATCTCCCTCATTGCCTGCCTCCAGCAGAGTCCTGAGCCTGACCCACTGGTACCATTGCTTCGAGAGCCTCCGCTGAAGACTTGACTAGGTGGGAAGGGGGGAGATCAGTGACCCTGACCATTTGCAAGACCATCGTCCCTGTGCACGGCCATCCCCTCCTGAGCTGTGACACCCACCCTGTCCCCTCTTGGCCTGGCACTCGACTGCGGCATGAGCTGTTCTCTGCTTCTCACCGGCTAGCACACATGTTCCCCAAACACGCTTCCATCTGCCACGGATCTCTGTGTCCCACCCGGCGCTCCGAGCGCCAACGTGTGACTCAATAAATGAGTGTCTGCCAACGCTGGGAGTTGTGCGAGGGTCGCCCTTGGAGCAGCTGCAATGGGCGAGCTGCCTTTCCCAAATCCTTCAGCCGGGGTCGGGGAAGAATAGGTCCGCTCAGTCAAACGGCCGCCCAGTGCCAAGCACAAAGCTTCATTAGCTCTTATTCTCGCCAGAGCTTGGGCGGTGAGTCAAGGCGAGACTTCCAGCCAACAACCCACAGCGTAGCGGTGCCAGCGTGTGTGAGCAAGGACACAGGACTTTGCCCAGTGTTTGAACACGGGGCATTAGCACGCATGCATGCTTCCTCGGGGGAGATGGGACAAGCACTTAGCTTAAAAAAAAAACTTGATCATTGTAGAACTGAAAGCCAAGCACAAAAATTTGTCAGCCTACAACTGTACCTCATGGTGTTACACTAATAAAAAATAAATAAATAAGTAAATAAATAAATCACGGTCACGGTCCTCCCGTTGTTCATCGATTTGCTCGAGCGGGCCCAGTAACGTCTCCATCATGAGACTTTGTTGTTACTGTGTTTGGCATATCGCCTACGTCACGGGGAGCTTGCCAGGCTCTGCCGTGCAAAGAAAGAAAGAAAGAAAGAAAGAAAGAAAGAAAGAAAGAAAGAAAGAAAGAAAGAAAAGAAAAAAAAAGTAGATTGCCCGTCTCAGGCAAACCGCCTTCTCTCAATAGGATGAAACAGGAATGCGGCTGGAAGCTGTCAATGGGCCTTTTCTTTCACACTAACACCTGCTCCTACCAATGTTTTTTTTTTTTTGAGACCTCGTGGGCACGCCTGACCCAGCTCAGTTCGGTGTCGATGAGGACGTCGGCCGGTGTGGGAAGGGGGAAATCTGTTTTCCCACCCGCAGTGCCCTCCTGTGCATCTTGGGAGCCTAATTAGGCAGCGTCTGGAAAAACGCTGCTTTGTGAAGATGCTACCTCATATTTTCACTTTGGTCTGTCTCCGTGGCCGGCAAGAGGAGGGGGGGTGAAAAATATATTTAAAAAATTTTTTTTAAAAAAGATGAACTCTGGGAACATGGAAGATGAGTCAATTCTCCGTCTCCCATGCAATGATTTACAACCTGGTGGGGGGGGGGGCTTCCAGCGTGGAGAACACTTTTGTCCCCGAGATATCCGCAAGGTCCCCCCCACAATTGGGTTCTCTTTCCTTTAATGCAAAATGCACATTGCTCTCAAGACTTCTGGAATGCCTGGCGCCATGAGAATCGACATTATATCTCACTGTGCCTCTGGCCTGTATAGTCACTCACGCCACTCCATAATAAATGAAAGCCGCATCAGAAAAATCACGACGGCCGAAATCATGCCATTTTTATTTTGAGGAGGTGAGTGTAATTTATTCCCTATTTATCTAATTTTGTCATCATTCATTGGATTCATTCGCCTCACCCTTATTTTGCTGGGCTTAATTTGTCTCCTCTCTGAGAGGCACCAGAATCATTAGGAAATAATTCACACCACAGGTAATAATGAGAATTTAATATGCTCCAATAAATTATCTTCATTCCTCCTGAAGTTGTATTTAATGAGACAAAGTCTGTGCGACCAGTCAACAAGAGGGAAAAGCCATTTTTATCAAGCCACATAAAGTTGACTGGCTCTCGGAGTTTCTGTGCCATTATTAGAAGTACTAGCATGCTTCCTTAGCTTTCGTTTGCTCTCATTTCTGACTGTACTGCCAGCACATTTAATTGCCATTAATTATATATATGGTGGGCAGACAGACTGGTCAGCAATAGAGGAGTTGATGATAGATGAAATTCAATCATCGTGCCCATATGACACGCTCACGGGATGTGATCCAAGTGGAGTTTTTTTTTTAATTTATTTTGTTTTTATTTTTATTAAAAAAATTTTTTAATAGTGAGATATCATGAGGTACAGTTGCAGACTTACACATTTTTGTGCTTGGGTTTCAATCATACAATGATCGAATACCCATCCCTCCACCGGTTCCCATTTCCCACCACCATGGATCCCAGTATCCCTCCCACCCCCCATCCCCCCCATCCCACCCTGCCTCTGTGGCAGGGCATTCCCTTTTGTTCTCTCTCTCTTATTGGGTGTTGTGGTTTGCAAAAGAGGCATTGAGTGGCAATCACGTTCGGTCCATAGTCTACTTTCTGCATGCTTCTCCCATCCGGGGAGGATCCTCCCAACACCCTTTATTTGGTGCTCCCTTCTCTATCTGAGCTGCCTTTTCCCCTAGCATGTGTGGCTGGCCTCCAAGCCATGGAGCAAACCTCCTGGTATACTAATCTCGGCCACTCTTGGGTGTTAGTCTCCTATTTTGTGACTTTATGTTCCCCAGATGAATGCAATCTTTCTATGTCCATCCCTTTCTTTCTGAGTCATTTCGCTTAACATGATACTTTCCAAGTAGTACCCCAAGTGGAGTTTTTTTAAATATATTTTTTTAACATCATTAACTCCACTGGGCTGATACTTTTACAGGGAAAATGGGATCTATGTTTTTGAAAAGCCAATGAGTTCATGACAAGCATTCCAGAAGGATGATAGGTCCGTGGCAATGCCGTATATATGAATGGAGGTCATAGATTGAAACCAAGGTGGCAGCTTTTAATGCAAGGGAAAGTTGACCTTGTATGGGTGGTCGGAGTATGTCCTCTCTCTCCAGAGGAACCCTGCTAACCCTGTCAGATCTCTGTGACATCATCTTAGAA
This sequence comes from Sorex fumeus, assembly GCF_029834395.1. NCBI lineage: Eukaryota > Metazoa > Chordata > Mammalia > Eulipotyphla > Soricidae > Sorex > Sorex fumeus. The sequence continues at coordinate 896,976 of NW_026606175.1, forward strand.
TTCTCACACAGGATTCCGCTCGAATAAACACACCCCTAGATATGCCAAGTCCAAAGGCTTCTTAAAGAAAAACGGGGATGAGTAAGTTACGGCTCCTTTTTTGGGCACTTGTGATAAAGATCTAAGAAATGATTGTTAAACTCATGCCACATCCGAGAGAGAGAGAGAGAGAGAGAGAGAGAGAGAGAGAGAGAGAGAGAGAGAATGATCTTGATGGAAGAACTCAATAAGCACGATGAAGCAGGTTTGCTAAATATTAGCGTCCATCATCTCCACGGACATCTTATTATCTCATTCTTGCTTTGGACAACCTGGCAGGCTACCGAATGTCACCTGCCCACACGGCAGAGTCTGGCAAACTCCCCGTGGCGTAACCAATATGCCAAATACCAGGAACAAGGATGGGTTTCATTCTCCTAACCCTGAAAGAGCCTTGAATATGGCACTTTTTAAAATCTCAGGGCTGGGACGAAGGAGACGTTACTGGGGCCTGCTCGAGGCAATCGCTGAACAACAGGATGGTCGTGATTGTGATCGTCTCCACGAAATCTACATTTGGCATTAGACAGTGGTTTGTTGAAGAGGAAGCAGGAGTGCTTATTCTCTATCAACTGAAAATCCAGATAAAACAAGTGCTTTGCTCCAACTTAACCACTCACAGTGGGCTATTGACTGGAAACCTTACCGAAAACCACACGCGTCTATGACACACACGTTTTGTATAGTTTTATATGTCATTGGTTTGTTTATTTGTTTTTTTTTTTGCTTTGGGGCTCACACCCAGCGATGCACAGGGGTTACTCCTGGATCATGCACTCAGGGCTAGAGCGATAGCACAGTGGTAGGGCGTTTACCTTACAAGCGGCCAACATGGCCAACCGGAGTTCAATTCCTCCGCCCCTCTCGGAGAGCTCGGCAAGCTACCGAGAGTATCTCGCCCACACGGCAGAGCCTGGCAAGCTCCCCGTGACGTATTCGAGATGCCAAACACAGTAACAACAAAGTCTCCAATGCAGACATTACTGGGCCCGCTCGAGCAAATTGATGAACAACGGGAGGACCGTGACCATGATGCACTCAGGAATTATTCTTGGTGGTGCTCGGGAGACCCTATGGGATGCTGGGAACTGAACCTGGGTCGGCAACGTGCCAGGCCAACGCCCTCCCCGCTGGGCTACCACTCCAGCCCCCAATACTGTCGTTTTGGATGCTATATTCTTACCATAGACAGAACAGAAAACATTCATAAGAAAATCAAGCCGCACCCATGGCCCACCAACAGCCCACCCATCCTGCTCTCCTGATTCACAAGAAAACCTCCAAGGAATCACAGGCCAAGCAGCTGCCAGAGGAGATATGGATCCAAGTCCTTCTCTTAGCTGGGTTGTCCCCCGTCTCCGCAAGCCCATCATGAAGCAGAGGTCCTGCCTCTGGCCTTCACCCAAGTCGTCAAGATGTTCTTTAGTCAATATCAGCGGTGAGTGCTTTGTGCTCTGCTAAGCATCACTTGATCACTTGATCCCCCGTTATTCATCGATTTACTCGAGCGGGTGCCAGTAACATCTCCATTCATCCCTGTTGTGTGCTAGCGTAGCCCAATGGCATCTGTTCGTTCTAGGAACATGCAGAGCCTCAAACCGATCATTCAGGGTCTTGATGAAGAAGTCTGACCATCTTGTAGGTGGGCGTCCATGCGATCTTTTGACGTCCCGTGGAATCCAGTCAGTAATGACTAGTCCAGCGGTTGTCTGTAAACCTCATTACGTGTCCAGCCCATCTGATTTTTGATGCCTTGGCCAATGAGACAGCGTCCCTGATTCTTGATTCTCGTCCCTAGGTCGAGAAGTCAACATGATGAATGACCTGGCACCTGAGTTGCGCAGGAGGAAGAGAGCGGCTTGGAACACCTTCAAGAGCATTGAAGAAATAGCTAAGAGGACAAAGAACCTTTGGCTCCAGGCACATCTCTTCGATTCCACTGTTCTTCCTGCATTAACATATGCCTCAGAGACCTGGGCCCTACGCAAACAGGATGAGAACGCTATTCGGGTCTCCCAAAGAGGAATTGAAAGAGCTATGCTTGGAGTATCACGCTTCACTCAAATGAGAGATAGAATCCGGAGTTCTGACATCCGTCGACGATCAAGAATCAGGGATGCTGTTTCATTTGCTATCTGCTAAGTATATGGTGTGAAAATTCAAGAGGGGTTTTGACAAAGCGGGAAAGAGCAGAGCAAATGATTAGGGGTTAGATTTTTCCTATTCATAGACTTTTGTTGTCGTTTTCTGTTTTTTTTTTGTTTTGCTTTTGGGGTCCCACCCAGCGATGTTCAGGGGTTCCTCCTGGCTCTGCACTCAGGAATCACTCCTGGCAGTGCTCTGGGGACCCTATGGGATGCTGGGAATTGAATCTGGGTTGGCCGCGTGCAAGGCAAATGCCCTCCCCGCTGGGCGATCGCTCCAGCCCATTCATAGACTTTCAAGTCAATATTGATCTCTTCTTTGTAATTTGTCTCCGCGGCTAGGATGGTCCTTTTAATTTCTGGGCTATAAGCAGAAAGGATTCTAACACACCTTCCCCATCAGTCACGAATATAAGGAGGCCGAATGGGATTTTGCAAATGCTGTCAGATTGGATATTGTTTTCTTCAGGTATAAAAATTTAGTTGCCTTGGGGCTGGAGCGATAGCACAGTGGGTAGGGCGTTTGCCTTGCATGCGGCCTACCCGGGTTCGATTCCCAGCATTCCATAGGGTCCCCCGTGCACTGTCAGGAGTCATTCCTGACTACATGAGCCAGGAGGAACCCCTGTGCATCTCTGGGTGTGACCCAAAAAGCAAAAAAATAAATTGTGTTGCCTTAAGGTACCCAGTTGAGGATCTCATATTTATAATCTAAAAATTGGGGTGTTCAAAATAGTAACTACGGTTGGACATATTTAAATGACTTTTTATAGGATTGAACCACACTATTTTATTATGCGAACAATATATGCATTCTTCCCCAAATCTACATAACACCCACA
>NW_026606175.1:902500-957500 GCF_029834395.1 Sorex fumeus
CCACTGATGTGCCAAGAATAGCAAACCACAAGGGTCACTTGTATCCCTTGTCATCCCGTTGCTCATCGATTTGCTCGAGCCGGTGCCAGTAACATCTCCATTCATCCCTGTCGCGTGCTAGTGTAGCCCAATGGCATCTGCTCGCTCAAGGAACACCAAGAGCCTCAAACCGTTCATTCGGGGCCTTGATGAAGAAGTCTGACCTTCTCATAGGTGGGCGGCCAGGCGTTCTTTTGACGTCATCAGATGGGCCGGACACATAATGCGATTCGGACATGACTACTGGACTAGAGCTGCTACCGACTGGATTTCACGGGACATGGATGGTAGACCGCTCTAGTCAAGCGGTCATCTCCAAATCATATTACTTGTCTGGCCCATCTGATTTTCGACACCTTGGCAAACAAGACCACAGCGGTCAACCTTTCACAAGCATGCTTGTGATCTCTCATACAAGGGCTTAATGGCTCCAACAATCTTCACACACTTCACTCTAAGGAAACATTTTTGGGGACCATTTTCAAAGGATTATTCATCACAAACAATACAAAATTAATTATTGCAGTTCTGTTTTGGGGTATGGTTTGGGATTTGGGGTGGAAATACTTGAAATAGCTGAGAAGGTGCAACAATGGTGGGATTGATGTTTGAATTTTAAGTGTAATGAATTACTGTGAACAACTTTATTAAAATACAATGAAATAGAAAGGAAGGAAGGAAGGAAGGAAGGAAGGAAGGAAGGAAGGAAGGAAATACAATGAAATAGAAAGGAAGGAAGGAAGGAAGGAAGGAAGGAAGGAAGGAAGGAAGGAAGGGAGGAAGGAAATACAATGAAATAAGAAGGAAGGAAGGAAGGAAGGAAGGAAGGAAGGAAGGGAGGGAGGGAGGGAGGGAGGGAGGGAGGGAGGGAGGGAGGAAGGAAGGAAGGAAATACAATGAAATAGAAAGGAAGGAAGGAAGGAAGGAAGGGAGGGAGGGAGGGAGGGAGGGAGGGAGGGAGGGAGGAAATACAATGAAATAGAAAGGAAGGAAGGAAGGAAGGAAGCAAGGAAGGAAGGAAGGAAGGAAGGAAATACAATGAAATAGAAAGGAAGGAAGGAAGGAAGGAAGGAAGGAAGGAAGGAAGGAAGGAAGGAGAAAGAGAAAAAGAGAGAGAAGGAGAGAGAGAGAGAGAGAGAGAGAGATCCGTGAAACACATGGAATGCCATCCCGGCCGGCATTGTGAAGTCCATTCATGAAATATCACCCATTAAATTGGTGCCGAGAAGTCTCGTATCTGACTTAGGAAAACAGATGGGAGGGTTTCGAAAGGAAAGTGATACATTTACAAGTATATTGGCATTTGATGATCGCGAATGAAAGCAACCCGCATCACTGTCTTGTACCATTGTGTGGAAATTAAAAGAACATTTATTGGAAAAAAATGAATGTGTGGAAAGGAGTAGCAGACATTCACGCTTATGGACCTGTGATCGTTCAAAAGGTTAAAGACCGCTTTGTGTGTATAAGTTTTTCTTCTGTTAATAGGAAATTAACTGCTCTCCAATTAAGGCCTTTGCTGGGTGTCCTCTGTCTGGCTGGGAAGTGCTAAAAGGACGAAATTACTCAGAACCAGGAAATGGAGAACTGGACGATGTTAATGAAACTCAGAACTTGTAGGAAGACCAATGTGAAGTGAAAATTAAATGAGAGGAAATAAATAAGTGGCAGATAAGTAGATAGATAACAGGGGCTCTCAATAAAGTGCAGATTTAAAAATAAATCTTTGAAATTGTGTCAAGTCATTCTCTCCACTTCTAATGAATGCAGTCATGTTTTCTCAGAAAGTACATAAGCATCCAATCACAATCGTTCTGTGGATTTCTATGATATACACCAATAGCAATTTATTCAAATTATAGATATGGGCTGGAGCGATGGCACAGTGGGTAGGGCGTTTGCCTTGCACGCGGCCAACCTGGGTTCGATTCCTCCGCCCCTCTCAGCCCTGCAAGCGCCCGAGAGTATCCTGCCCGCATGGCAGAGCCTGGCAAACTCCCCGTGGTCTATTTGATATGCCAAAAACAGTCACAACAAGTCTCACAATGGAGACGTGACTGGTGCCCGCTCCAGCAAATCGATGAACAACTGGACAACAGTGCTACAGCGCTATATATTATATTATATATATATATATATATATATATATATATATATATATATATATGATTATGGAAGAATCTCAACCCCGGGACCTTCATGCCTGGGTTCCTCTGCCGGTTCCTTCATGCATGAGGCTTGTCCAGACGTGTGGAGAGTGGTCTCAGCATGGCTGAGGCTGGTTCTGGAGGTCTTCGGCTGCCGGGGTGGGGAGGGAAACTCAACCCATCCCCCTCCAAGGGGCCCCGGTGTAGACAACCAGATGTGGGGGCAGGAGACTCTGCGCTGTTCTCTTCCGGGAGCTGGGTTTTATAGTCTCTGAGTCTTGGCCGTTGATGGGATTACACGGTGCCGGGGGCCAGTTGGTGGGTGTGACCCCTGCCTACTGGAATTTGAAGGATCTGGGTGGAGGATGCTCAGCCCCAATCCGAGCAGGCTTGGAGATCTCAGCCCCGGGACCTGCATGCCTTTGTTCCTCTGCCGGTACCTTCTTGCCTGTGGAGAGTGGTCTCAGCATGGTGGTGGCTGGTTCTGGGGGTCTTCGGCTACCAGGGCTCTGCTAGGGGAGGGGAGGAAAACTCAACCCGCCCCCGTCCAAGGGGCCCCGGCGAGGACAGCCAGGCGCAGGGGCAGGAGACTCTGCACTGTTCTCTTCTAGGAGCTGGGTTTTATAGTCTCTAGGTCTTGGCCGTTGATGGGACCACCTGGCGCCAGCAGCAGCTGGTGGGTGTAACGCCTACCTACTGGAAGATGGGGGATCTGGGTGGAGAAGGCCCAGTCCCGATCCAAACAGGCTAGCCGGCGCCAGGTGGTCCCATCAATGGCCAAGTCCCAGAGACTATAAAACCTAGCTCCCGGAAGTGACATCTTATTATCTCGTTTTTCCCTACCGAAAGTATCCTGCCCCCACGGCAGAGTCTGGCAAACTCCCCGTGTCGTACTCAATGTGCCAAATACCAGTAACAATGATGGGTCTCATTCTCCTAGCCCTGAAAGAGCACTGAATATGGCTCTTTGAGAATCTCAGGGCTAGGAAGAAGGAGACGTTACTGGTGCCTGCTCGAGGCAATCGACGAACAACAGGATGATCGTGATCCTGACGGAAGAATCATGAATAGCCGCACGTTACCTAAGGCTATGACAATGTTTTCCCATGGGAAAGTAGAAAAGTGTCAGAATAGAATCATTGCGGCCAGAGTTAGGATGTGTGCCTTGCACACAGCTCCTCCAGATTTGATCCCCAGCACCCCGTGATGTCTACTTCCAAAATAAACAGACGTCAGCACCAAATAATAATAATAAGATCATCCGCTGTCCTGCTAATATTCTCTCTCTTCCTGGGGGGGGTGCCATGATAGATTTCTCTTTGTTTTTTTCACAGGCATAGACATCACTGCTGGCTTATACTCCAAATGCAGAGAGAGCGCAAGATAACGGAACTGCCTCTCCCCTTCTAACGGTCATTACTCCCAATGCAGTGCTCCCTAAGCACTTACAGTTCCCCCAGGACATTCCCAATTTCCAATGTGGGAACTTCTCCTTTGTGCTTTCGTTTCCACCTTTTATTGTTCATTGTCTGTTGAGTTGTTACCCCTCCTATTCCTGTGCCTTCACCCTGCAAGTAGCTTGGTTTCTCTTTCCTACTGTCTGACTTCAGCAAAATCATCACTGGCCACCAGCCCGTTGACCCATTCTTCCATCCGTGCCCCTGGGGAATGACTTTTCCGTCCCCAATGCACCAGAGGACAAGGCCTCCTTGGGACGGTGACATAAAATATGTGTAGACCAACGAGATGTTCAGTTGACTGGGTGGGGTGACCCTTTCCAGGACACAATATGAAGGAGAACAGAACAAACTCACTGAAGATGCTTTATTTTTTATCGTGTGATACTCAGAAAATTCAATTAAGGGGCTGGAGCAATAGCACAGCGGGAAGGGCATTTGCCTTGCATGCGGCCGACCCGAGTTGGATTCCCAGCATCCCATGTGGTCCCCCGAGCACCGTCAGGAGTAATTCCTGAGTGTATGAGCCAGGAGTAACCCCTGTGCATTGCCGGGTGTGACCCAAAAAACAAAAGAAGAAGAAGAAGAAGAAGAAGAAGAAGAAGAAGAAGAAGAAGAAGAAGAAGAAGAAGAAGAAGAAGAAGAAGAAGAAGAAGATTCAGTTAAGGAGATTCTCTGAGAGTCAAGAAGGTCTGGGGAAGGAAGAAAAGAAATGAGGTAAAATTCATATATTTGCAATTAACAGGATGCTAAATTTCTCTGAAATATACAAGAGGGGGAAATACGTCACTGTCCCTTCTTCTTTCCTACATGACATTATAGTATGCCATGATTTCAGTGAGAAACTTTCCCTCCTCAAGGCATGCATCTTTGAGAGATGCAGAAACTTACTATGCAGAGTCAAAACCAAAATTGTTGGGACTGGAGCGATAGCACAGCGGGTAGGGCGTGTTTGCCTTGCACGCGGCCAACCAGGGTTTGATTCTCAGCATCCCACAGGGTCCCCCGAGCACCGCCGGGAGTCGTTCCTGAATGCAGAGCCAGGGGGAACCCCTGTGCATCAGCGGGTGTGACCCAAAAATAAAAAAAAATAAATAAATAAAAACAAGAAATTGTTGAAATGCCTGCAATGGCCTCGTTGGAACTGTGAAGTCCACGCATGAATTCTAAGTGGACAAGCCTCGTGGGAAGCTCTTGAAAAAGAAACGGGTCTCGAAACTCTTTCCTCTTACGGAACTTTACCCAACCAGCCTTGCCTCCTGGGCCGTCTTTGTTTTTCGTCTAGAAAAGAGGAAACCGGTGCAGGCACGGAGACAGTCTAATTAACTCCGGGATCCGTGAAATAAAAATACCGGGGAGGTGACACTTTTCTGTCTTCATTTATAACACGTCTTGTCACCCACATGTCAGGTGAGTTATTTATAAATATGTCACCTTGGAAATGTAAATCAGCTGCGAGCATAGGAGGCAAGGATGCTCCCTCCCAAAGGTGTTTTCAGTGAAAAAAAAAAGAGGGGGGAGGCGTTGGAGGAGGGTGTTCCTTATAAAATTGCATAAGGTCATAGGTTCTGTCCAGTAGTATGTCCCACTGCACGGGACATGGTGCCTGGTATCAGTGTTCGTGAGGACGAATGTACTGCATCTAGGCTGTGAGCAATTTTGTGCTTATGTATTTATATTGAATCACCCTGAGATGCGGTTACAAAGTTGATCATGGTCAAGTTTCAGTTGTACAATGTGCCAACACCTGTCTCTCTCTCTCTCTCTCTCTCTCTCTCTCTCTCTCTCTCTCTCTCTCTCTCTCTCTCTCTCTCTCCCCCCCCTTTTGAGCACTATGGTTTGCAATACAGATACTGAGACATTACCATGTTCATCCCTTGACCTATTTTCAGCCCGCAGTTCTTATCCAGAGGGATCATTTCCAACTATCTTTGTGAGAGTGGTCACTTCTCTGTCCCCACTGCCTTCTCCCCCAGCACCTGACGCCGGCCTCCAACCGTGGGCCAATCCTCCTGGCTTTATTTCTACTGTTAGTCTCCTTATTGCATTCCTTTATATTCCACAAATGAGTGCAGTTCCTTCTATGCTTGTCCCTCTCCTTCTGACTCATTTCACTCAGCATGAGACTCTCCAAGCCCATTTATTTCTCAGTGAATTTCATGACTGGTCTGAGCCATCTTAATAGGATTATAGCCCATCAGAACACAAAGCAAAGTAACAATTCTGATGCTTCTACAGAGTATGGACAAATATTTAAATATAAATGGATTGGCACTAGATAAATAATTAGATAGATTAGAACCAATTCCATTACAGATAAGTGCTAATTGTTACAAGTCTAACGGCATATCCTATATCAGCGAATCCAGCAAGACTACATAACTAGGTATCTAAATTTACCAAGGTGTTTAAAATATAGTACATGACATTTTATTTTGTACTTGGATCTCATTATGGTAATAATCACGTCTTACTTGTCATTAATAAAACTTCTTTTTAAAATCTGTGCTTCAAATAAAATAAAATAAAATCTGTGCTTCATTTATGGAATATTAAAATACCATAATATGAGACCGACACCCAAGGACAGTAGAGACAAGGGCCAGGAAGATTGCCTCATGGTTGGAAGCTGCCTCATGAGCTGGGGGAGAAGGCAGCTGGGATGGAGAAGGGGTCACTGAGTCAGTGAAGGGTTGGAGTGGTCGCTTGGGATGGGAGATGTGTGCTGAAAGTAGATCAAGGACCCAACGTGATGGCCTCTTGGTGTCTGTATTGCAAACCATCATGCCCAAAAGTAGAGAGTCTGGGGGAGATTGTCTGCCATGGAGACAGAGGGAAGGATAGGATGGGGTGGGAATATATTGGAGAGATTGGTGGTAGGAAATGTGCACGGGTGGAGGGACGGGTGTTCGATCATTGTTTCATGATTGAAACTCAATCATGAAAGCTTTGTAACTGTGTCTCACGGCGATTCAACGAAAAGAACAACAACCAAAAATAGAATACCCCTGGCAGTGTTTGAAGGACCAATACGGGATGCTGAGGGTGGAATCCAGGCTGACTCCACCACAGTGGACAGTTGCTCTCTCGGTGGACACAGTGGACACCGCTCAAGTTGGAGTTTTCCACTTTTCAATCCCTGCAAGTTTTTGATTCATCTCCAAGTCCCCATGTCTATATTCTGTACTCGACTCCAACAGTGGACCCCAGGAGGCCATACTGAACCTCTTCATTCCACTCCTATCTCTGAGCTTGGATAGTCCTTCTCCTTCCGTTTCTGGGACTGCTTTATACTCCCAATCCCACAGGACGGTGCTCATGGAAGATTGCATCTTCCACCCCATCCGTCCACCAGTGCCCATTCCCCACCAACAATGTCCCCAGTATCCCCCCATCCCAACTCTTCCCCAGCCTCCATGGCAGACAATCTCCCCTGGACTCTCTCTACTTTGGGGCATGATGGTTTGCAATACAGACACTGAGAGGCCATCACATTGGGTCCTTGATCTACTCAGTTCACATCTCCCTTCCCGAGCGATCCCTCCAACCATCACTGACTCAGTGACCCCTTCTCCATCCCAGCTGCCTTCTCCCCCCGCTCATGGGGCAGGTTCTCTTTTTCTTCTCCCCTATACTAAATTATGGATATTAGAGCTGGAGTGAGAGCACAGCAGTAGGGTGTTTGCCTGCATGCGACTGGCCTGGCTGACCCGGGTTCGATTCCTCTGCCCCTCTCGGAGAGCCCGGCAAGCTACCGAGAGTATCTCGCCCGCATGGCAGAGCCTGGCAAGCTACCCGTGATGTATTCGATATGCCAAACACAGTAACAACAAGTCTCGTGATGGAGACGTTACTGAGCCCGCTCGAGCAGATCAATGAACAGTGCAATGCAGTGTTACAGGGATGTTCTACCTTAGCTTGGGATTTTTCTGTGCTGCAAACTTGGATGTGTCCTTAAAACTGTCCTTCCTTGACCGACTACGAGCCAAGGAAAGTGTTGCGGCTGTAGCAGAGTGGCTCGGCCCTGGCGTACGCTGGCCGTCCTCTTCAACAGTCAGAAGGGGGGGTCACTCGCTCTGGGGAACATTTCAAGCACACGTGTGGACTGGAGTGGCCAAGAGAGCTTTCTGAGGTAATTGACACCCATTTGCAAGGAGTGGGCCTTCTCTCTCCGCGCCCTGGAACGAATATTAACCTGCACTTTTGCCTTAATAAGAAGCCACTTCAAAGCAGGAAAACACATCCGCCATCCAGAGACACAATTGCGTTTTCCAGGAGATGCTCGGAAGTAAATGAAGGTAAGAGTGCTTCAGCGGAAGGCTCGCTCGGGTTTTCAGCATGTGTCAATCAGAGAGACTTTCGCCCGGACAAGTATCAGCACTTGAGGACGGCAAGCCTCGCTCGGGAACGAGAAAGGGTATAAGTAGCTCAAATACGTTCACGATTTCGAAATTGTGTCAGGGGACACCAGACGTTGACAGAACCGCTTGTTCCCGCCAGCCGTTGGCAGCTGTTGCTTTGTCGGTTCTTAGAGATGGGAAGATCTGTATCACTGTATCACTGTCCTCCCGTTGTTCATCGATTTGCTCGAGCGGGCACCGGTAACGTCTCCACTCGTCCCAGCCCTGAGATTTTAGCAGCCTCTCCTTACTTGTCTTTCCCAACGCTGCCGTATTCAAGGCTCTTTCGGGGTCAGCGGAATGAGACCCGTTATCGTTACTGTTTTTTTTTGGCATATTGGGTACGCCAAGGGGAGCTTGCCAGGCTCCACCGTGCTGGCAGGATACTCTCGGTAGCTTGCCGGGCTCTCCGAGAGAGAAGAGAATGTATATAAGAGAATATAAGCAACTGCGTTAAAACCAAACACATGTGTGATGTTTTAGGTATATCAGTGGGGTCAACTATAAGACTCTAAGTGGGCTCGACATGGCGCGGGGGACAGTTGGTGGGCGTGACTGCCAAGCTACTGGACGATGGGGGATCTGGGTGGAGGATGCTCAGCCCCGATCCGAGCAGGCTTGGAGATCTCAGCCCCGGGACCCACATGCCAGTACCTTCATGTGTGCAGAGAGTGGTCTCAGCATGGTGGTGGCTGGTTCTGGAGGTCTTCGGCTGCCGGAACCCTGGTCGGGGCGGGGTGGGAAACTCAACCCGGTCCCCTCCAAGGGGCCACGGCGAGGACAGCCAGGCATGGGGGCAAGAGACTCTGCGCTGTTCTCTTCCAGGAGCTGGGTTTTAGAGTTTCTGGGTCTTGGCCGTTGATGGGATTACACGGTGCCAGGGGGGGCGGGGCAGCTGATGGGTGTGACCCCTGCCTACTGGAAGGTGGAGGATCTGGGTGGAGGATGCTCAGCCCCGATCCGAGCAGGCTTGGAGATCTCAGCCCCGGGACCCACATGCCTTTGTTCCTCTGCCAGTACCTTCATGCGTGTGGAGAGTGGTCTCAGCATGGTGGTGGCTGGTTCTGGAGGTCTGTGGCTGCCGGAGTTCTGCTCAGGGCGGGGAAGGAAACTCAACCAGCCCCCTCTAAGGGGGACCCAGTGAAGACAGCCTGGTGTGGGAGCAGGAGACACTGCGTCCGAGAAGATCTGTATCAAGGATTCTCTGGAATATGTGGGACATGAATGGAGAAAGCAAGTGGAAGATGAGATCATCCCTTCCTTCATTTTCCCTCAAGTGAACTCCCTCTCACCTCTTTTTCCCTCCCCCCTGCATAAGGCAAGAACAGGCTCTCCCTGAATCCTCCCATGGGCCCGAGCTCATAGTCAATTGTACAGAAACTTCCTGTCAACGTTAGCATCCATTAAATTATCCCGATAGGATCCGTTAAACTCTCCTGGATGCAAACGGCTGGTCAAGACTTGGAAATCAAAATGGGCTTTCTCCGAGCGGTGACAAAGAGAGTCTGTGTCACAATCCATGGTCCGTTGACGTTACCCAGATAATGCATTTGAATGATGCGTGCACTCTTCTCTGGACGCAAAGAAAGAGACCCAGTATGCTAGGTTCCGAAGACGTGTGTGTCACTCTACCACAACTTCCTAAGCTCTCTCCTCCACCGACGAAGGAAGGCAACTGCTGTTTGCGGGAAGACCGGTGAGAAATGACTGTTCTCTTGATTCAAGCATCACCTTGGAGAGGCAGGAGATGAGAGCTGGCACAGAGAAGGTCCCCGCAATCGGATGTGAACTGTGACTCCAAGGACTTCACCAATGGGTGTCCACTCATCCACCGGTCAACTGGAGGGTTTTGGCTGTGGCTTTCAGAGTTAGTCTCCCCTGCCGTGTTCGGCTGAACACATATCTTGGCCTCTTATACTGTGAGGGCAAAACTGATGCTATGACTGGCTGCAGCTGAAATGAAGTCTCAGCTAGCTTGGCTTTGGTTTCTGTTTCCCTGGAGCAGGACATGCAGTTTTTGGTCAACTCCCAATTGAGTCATTTGCCAAGATAAGGAATTGGGCAGCTGGTAATGAGGGGTCACTGTCCCCTCCATAGAAACTGTTACTAACCCTGGTCTAACTTCTGAGCACTGTTATAATAGCGCCGATGCGAAAAATAGACCAGGATATAAACTACTCTGAACTCTGAACCCTAGATAAACCGCTGGTGATGTGGAGTCGAGGTCCTGGTCAAGACTCCAGTGCATTGGATGAGACTCGAACCCTAGCTCGAGCTAGCAATAAAGTTCCTTTGCTTTTGTATTATCATGTGTGGACTGTGTCTCTCTGTAAGTAGGGATCGGAAACTCAGGCACAACAATACTAAACTCTCACCAGGGCTGCCTGGCAATGCAGCCACATGAGGCCATAGTCCATTGGCCCTTTTCCAATCAACATTCCCCTCCCCCGAACTCACAAAAATAATGGGGAGCGCTAGACACAATACAACCCCAATCTAAAAATAACAGTAAGTTCGGGCCAAAGAAGACGCTCCATGTAATCAGCTCAAGAGGCACAAGTCACACAAGAGCGCCAAGGAGGAAGGAATATCCTTGAAGGAGGAAGCAAAGAATCACCACCCACCCAGCACCCGCAGAGCCATCCCTGGTAATGAGGGGGACATTGATCGGGTATTAGATCACCACAGGCATCGTGCGAAAACAGCGCGGAACCCCACCCAAGGAGGGGATAAAGATAAGAGCTGTGATACCTCACCAAGTGCCCACCAAGGGCTGGAGCGATAGCACAGCGGTAGGGCGTTTGCCTTGCACGCAGCCAACATGGCCGACCCGAGTTCGATTCCTCCGCCCCTCTTGGAGAGCCCGGCAAGCTACCGAGAGTATTCGATATGCCAGACACAGTAACAACAAAGTCTCCAATGGAGACGTTACTGGGCCCGCTCGAGCAAATCGATGATCAACGGGAGGGCCTTTACTTTTACTTTTACCTCACCAAGAAATGCCCATACGCATAATCTCTCTGATAAAGAATTCAGAGACCTCAAAAAACTAGAAATTGAGCTCCCATTTGACCCAGCAATACCACTCCTGGGAATATATCCCAGAGAGGCAAAAATGTATAGTCGAAGTGACATCTGCACTTGTTTGTTCATTGCAGCCCTCTTTACAATGGCCAGAAACTGGAAGAAACCTGAATGCCCAAGAACAGATGACTGGTTAAAGAAACTTTGGTACATCTACGCAATGGAGTACTATGTAGCTCTTAGAAAAGATGAAGTCATGAAATTTACATACAAGTGGTACAACATGGAAAGTATCATGCTAAGCGAAATGAGTCAGAAAGAGACATAGAAAGATCGCATTCATCTGGGGGATATAAAGTAACAAAAGAAGAGATTAATACCCAAGAATAGCTGAGATCAGTACCAGGAGGATTACTCCATGGCTTAGAGGCCAACTGGGCATTCTAGGGGAAAGAGCAGCTCAGATAGAGAAGGGAGCACCAAATAAAGGGTGTTTGGAGGATCCTCCCAGGATGAGAGATGTATGTTGAAAGTAGACTGTGGGGCGAACATGATTACCACTCAATGCCTCTCTTGCAGACCACAACACCCAAAAGGAGAGAGAGAGAGAAGAAAAGGGAATTCCCTGCCACAGAGGCAGGGTGGGATGGGGGAATGGATGTGGGAGGGATACTGGGATCCATGGTGGTGGGAAATGGGCACTGGTGGAGGGATGGGTATTTGATCATTATATAATTGAAACCCAAGTTTCTTGTAGTTGTAAGTCTACAACTGGACCTCATGGTGTCTCACTAATAAAAATTACTAAATAAAAGAAAAGAATTCAGAGACAAGAGGGTGATAATGTTTAATGACCTCAAAGAAAAACAATAGCCACTCAATGCCTCTGTTGAAAACCACAACACCCAAAAGGAGAGAGAGAGAGAGCAAAATGGAATGCCCTGCCACAGAGGTGGGTGGGGTGGGGGGATGGGGTTGGGGGGTGGGAGGGCTGCTGGGACCATTGGTGATGGAGAATGGTCACTGGTGGAGGGATGGGTACTCGATCATTGTATGACTGAAACCCATGCACCAAAATTTGTAAGTCTACAACTGTACCTCATGGTGATTCACTAATAAAAAATAAAACTGTAATGAACTCTGTGTAGGTATTAACTGCTCATCTACAGAAACTGAGCAATGAACCTGTCACATGGAATATTGTTACAAAATCAGGCAATTTTACTTTCTTCACTTTTCGCAAAGGAACAAGATAATGTCCTAATTTTGAAGCGTATTAGTATTGTCGGAAGAGCCTGGCAAGCTCCCCGTGGCGTATTCGATATGCCAAATGCAGTAACATTAACAGGTCTCATTTCCCTGACCCTGAAAGACCCTCCAATCATTAGGAAAAATGAGTAAGGAGAGGCTGCTAAAATCTCAGGGCTGGGACGAATGGAGATGTTACTGGCGCCCACTCGAGTAGATCCATGAACAACGGGATGACAGTGATACAGTGACAGTGATACAGTGATTAGTATTGTGGAATCAGTTATCCTGAGTACATAATTCTTACTCTTCTAGAGGGCTTGCATTATTAAAATTGTTTAAAATGTGAAATAAAAAAATCACATGCACACAGAAAAGAAAAGAATAGAAAAGAAAAGAAAAGAAAAGAAAAGAAAAGAAACACAGTGAAACAGACATCCAATAAAATACAGGAGGATAGGAGAGAAAGAGTGGAATGGACGGACAGCCAACAAAATACAAGAGGAAACGAGAGCAGAAATAAGAAAGCAACAAACAAGAATGGCATTGGTCAAGCATCCTCTTGGGTTGACAATACTCTGGCAATCAGCCTGTGATGGAGGCTGGTTTTCTCTTCCCCTGGAGATCCCTTGGAAAGTAGTTTCCCTTTAATTTGCTACTCGCTATCCACGGAGCAAGGAACCAGAGCATATGGCAGACCAATCCCTGTGTGAGACTCAAGGTCTCCGTTTTGAAGAATGACCGTCAGTCCTGCAGTCGATGGACACGAAACCATCGGGAAAAAGGCAGTGAGGTGACACCGCAACGCCATCTTTAGATGATGCAGTTCCAGTTATAACACCGCATGCCATCTTTAGATGATGCAGTTCCAGTTATTTATGGAATGATGGTGCTCTAAATCAACCTTTCCCAATCAGGGTCCCATGGGGGGGGTGGGGGGAACGGGTGAAAATTATGTCCGTGGAGACAAGCCAGGACACAGGACTAAGGGACAGGTGGTAGACTCAGGCAGTCCAAGCAGGAAACAAGGTGGAAAGGAGGTCACAGCAGGGAAAAGGTGGAGAAACACCTCTGTAAATAAATGCTCCCAAATAACTATTATCAACAAGCAGGCGGGGAGGTGGGGGTGTGATGAAGAGATAGTACAGCGGGTAGGGTGCTTGCCTTGCACGCGGCCAACCCGGGTTTGATTCCCAGCATCCCATAGGGTCCTCCGAGCACGGCCAGGAGTAATTCCTAAATGCATGAACCAGGAGTAACCCCTGTGCATTGCCAGGTGTGACCCAAAAAGAAAAAAAAAAGACTGGCCTGGGTTCAATTTCTGGCACCCCATATGATTCCCCTGAACCCACCAGGAATGACTCCCGAGAGCAGAGCCAGAAGTAACCCCTGAGTACCACTGGTTGTGGCCCCAAACCGAAAAACAAAACCAAAAAAGTATACAAGAAGCAAAATACTCCCACAATAGAACTGGAGCGAAGGTGGAGCATGGAACTTCTACCCCTGCATGAAAGGTCGAATGAGCACTCAACCTAGAGTGAGCTGAGCTGGGAACAAATCAAACAGTTGGGGACGGCCAATGGACTCGACATCATTCACTACTTTGGAGATGCGTCAGATAGATGCAGTGACTTTTTTTTTCTTTTTGGGTCACACCCAGCCATGCTCATGCTCAGGGGTTCCTCCTGGCTCTGCACTCAGGAATTACTCCTGGGGTTGCTCAGCGGACTCTATGGGATGCTGGGAATCGAACCCGGGTCGGTCGCATGCAAGGCAAATGCCCTACCCTCTGTGCTATTGCTCCAGCCCCATTAGATGCAGTGACTTTTCACTGGAGGTCACGGTTGGAGTCTCAGAAATGGTGACTCTATCAGAATCACCTAAGACAGGGGTTCTCAAGAGACACTACTTCTCTCAACATTGCCCAAGATGGTAATTTTGTTCCTTAACGTGGTAGCAAGCAGGCATAGACTCCCAAAACGTTCAAGGTTCTGATGACTCACATAAATAAATAAGTTTCATCAATCCCCTTACTCAACTGTGGGTCAACGTCCAGGAGGGAAACCAGATGACCAGCACATATTGGCCGATACCATGGACAGCCTCGCAACAGAGTAGAAGAACCGGGTGGTTGACTCATCCTAGACATACCAGCAACACCACTCAACTGTGCAGTAACTCTTTTGCAATGCTTGTGGTCAGATAGAAACGGAAACCGTCCAGCATCCCGGAGGAATTTGTAAAATTGCCTTGTGCATGAAAGAGAAGTCAGCTTGAGCTAAGTTCCTGAGGAAGATGTTTTCTCTCTCTTTTCAGGTACGAGTGGGAAGAAGGTGGTCTCCACCCACCCCAAAACAGAGAGGGAGAGACACAGTTGCTCCCCTGAGCAACCCCAGGAGTAATTCCCAAGAGAGCCTCCTCCAACAGAGAAGCGTTAAAGCCTTTTTTTAAAAATCTTCTTTCTACATGTGCCTTTCTGCAAATTTAGAAAGGCTAATACGTCACCTGCCCCTCGTGTAAAAAATTTTTTAAAAAAAAACTATAATTATTTGAACTTTTTTGATAGCCGGGGTTATCAAGGACTGAGCGCCTTCCTCAGCTAGGAAGTTCAAATCAATGCCATTGAAATAACTTCACGGAGCTGGGAATATGCGGGGATTACAAAATGGTCTGTGAAATTAAAAACGCCATTGTGGAAAAGCTCACCGTCATTTTTTTTCCTCCGAAGTCGCTTGCTTATATAATGCCGAGTAAGACAAGTGGAAAAAAAAAAAAAGGTTTCTATAATTCTCAACAGTGGTCACTTACATAATGCACACGGCATGGGCGTCCCGTCGTAAGGCAAATGGGTCATGGAGCTGCAGAGTGTGGTGTAATGACTAAAGTTAATAGCACATAGAAATTAATAATGCATGGTTCAGGTTTGCTGCAAGGAAAGATCTAAGCTGTCATCACCAGGAGGAAAAAGATAATTCTATAGCCCCGAAAAGCCGTGGCCAGCGCTCATGGCGGTTCTATTCTTTAATATATAGAAATATAAAATCGTGTTGTACTCTGAGTGAAGACACGGGGTAGTTGTCCTATGGGCCTATTCAATTGGCCGAGAGGAAATAAACCGAATGCTGGGACTCTGTTCATTCCCTGTGGAAATTATCTCTGAGCTACAACAACAATAACGACAACAAAAAAGAAGGTTCCGTTTTCATCAGACACTCCAAGCTTTCTACTATGACATATAAACACAGCCTTCGAGGTCTTATAAAACTCAAAAGAAATTCACCCCTTTCACACAAGGCAATGCTAAGTTTGGGACGCGGGGGTGGGGGGGGCGTCAAAGCTCTGAAACAAATGATTTTTATATCTTGTCCAGGATCTAATTAAGAACCTGGAGGGGCCGGAGCAGTGGTACAGCGGGTAGGGCGTTTGCCTTGTACACGGCTGACCTGGGTTCGATCCCCGACATCCCATAGAGTCCCGTGAGCCAGGAGTGATTTCTGAGTGCAGAGCCAGGAGGAACCCTTGAGCATCACTGGGGTGACCCAAAACTAAAAAAAAAAAAAAGGTAAAAGGTAAAGGTAAAGGCCCTCCCGTTGTTCGTCGATTTGCTCGAGCGGGCCCAGTAACGTCTCCACTGGAGACTTTGTTGTTACTGTGTTTGGCATATCGAATACGTCACGGGGAGCTTGCCAGGCTCTGCCGTGCGGGCGAACCAAGTGTAAAAAGACTGTGATATCTTTAATAAACTCCCCCCTGTGCCAAGACTTACCGTCAGGATTCACTTGGGAATGAAGAAATAAAAAGAACATATTCCGGCAGAGACTATAAAACCAAGATCCCAGAGGAGAACAACACAGAGTCTCCTGTGTCCCCGTGTCTGGCTGTCCTCACCAGGACCCCTTGGAAGGGGGCGGGTTGAGTTTCCCTTCCCGCCCTGAGCAGAGCCCCAGCAGCTGAAGACCTCCAGGACCCAGCCACAGCCATGCTGAGACCACTCTCCACATGCTAGGACAAGCCTCACGCATGAAGGGACCAGCAGAGGAACCCAGGCGTGCGGGACCCAGGGCTGAGATCTCCAAGCCTGCTTGGATCAGGACTGGGGCTTACTCCACCCAGATCCTCCGTCTTCCAGTAGCTAGACAGTTACACCCACCAACTGCCGTGTAACCCCATCAATGGCCAAGATCCAGAGACTGAAACCAAGCTTCCGAAAGCACAACCTCTTGTTCTCTAGTTCTGCTCCCAGAGAACCTGGCAGGCTACTGAGAGTCTCCTGCGCGCATATATGCCTGACTGGGAACACCTGTAAAGGTGATCAGAGGCTGCCCCAAAAGCCTCCATCCCTCTCCGAGAGCCCGGCAAGCTACCGAGAGTATCCTGCCCACACGGCAGAGCCTGGCAAGCTCCCCGTGGCGTACTCGATATGCCAAACCCAGTCACAATGATGGTCCTCATTCCCCTGACCCTGAAAGAGCCCCCAATATGCCATCGGGCTACACTAGCACGTGACAGGGACGAATGGAGATGTTACTGACTCCCGCTCAAGCAAATCGATGAACAACGGGGTGATAGTGATAGTGATATTCCAGTAGAAACAGGATCAATATTCAGCCCATGTTTCTGTTCCTTGCTGGGTACATTCCTCCCCAACCCCCCCCCCAAAAAAAAAATAAAAACCAGGACATGTAAAAAAGTATCTTTGGGGCTGGAGCAATAGCACAGCAGGTAGGGCGTTTGCCTTGCACGCGGCCAACCCAGGTTCGATTCCCAGCAACCCATATGGTCCCCTGAGCACCGCCAGCGGTAATTCCTGAGTGCAGAGCCAGGAGTCAGCCCTGTGCATTGCCGGTGTAACCCAAAAAGCAAAAAAAAAAAAATATCTTTTTCTCAACTGTGTTTCGGTGGGTTGTGATAGAAAAAAGAAGAAAACCAGACTAGCAGGTGGGTAATATCTGGGTACTTGGGACGCCAGAGGTGAAGGGGGTCACTGGGAGTTGGTGGGGATCCCTACAATTGCTCATGCAAATTGCAGCCAATTCTATCCAGCTTGGACGCCAGCTTCGTGGATTTTATGTGTAGCCTAGAGGGATGCGAACT
The DNA here is from genome assembly GCF_029834395.1 of Sorex fumeus. Taxonomy (NCBI): domain Eukaryota; kingdom Metazoa; phylum Chordata; class Mammalia; order Eulipotyphla; family Soricidae; genus Sorex; species Sorex fumeus. Next base: position 919,910 of record NW_026606175.1, read on the forward strand.
CAGACCCTGGAGGAGGTAGAAGTTTCCAGGCTCCCTCCTGGATAGCCCAGAGGGTGAGTGTCATTGTTCCAGGGACAGTCGGGTGTTCAGACTCCAGGCTGAATGATTCCTATGAGCTCTTCCAAGCAATAAATAGCCAATAATATACCTCTTAAGCTGGAGGTACCACGAGCAGGGGTCATGGAGCATGGATGTGGTGAGTCTTGGGTGTGGCCAGCCTGATTCCATCCTTGACACCCACCAGATGGTCCCCTGAGCACTGACAGGAGTGATCTCTGAGCACAGATCCAGAAATAACATCTCATACTCCAAATCACCGATATACCAAGATTAGCATGCCACATTTGACCACATTGGGGTGAATATCCAACCCATCATCTCAGGGAAAGAAAACTATACACATAAATATACATACATAAATAAACATATATACATATTACAATCACAATCATCCTGTTGTTCGTCGATTGCCTTGAACAGGAACCAGTAACGTCTCCTTCGTCCTAGCCCTGAGATTTTTTAAAAAGTGCCATATTCAAGGCTCTTTCAGGGTTAGGAGAATGAGACCCATCCTTGTTACTGGTATTTGGCATATTGGGTATGCCAAGGGGAGGTTGCCAGACTCTGCCCTGTGGGCAGGCTACATTCGGTAGCCTGCCAGGTTGTCCAAAGCAAGAATGAGATAATAAGATGTCTTCCGGGAGCTGGGTTTTAGAGTCTCTGGGTCTTGGCCGTTGATGGGATTACACAGCACTGGGGGGCAGTTGGTGGGTGTGCCCCCTACCTACTGGAAGATGGAGGATCTGGGTGGAGGATGCTCAGCCCCAATCCGAGCAGGCTTGGAGATCTCAGCCCCGGGACCCGCATGCCTTTGTTCCTCTGCCGGTTCCTTTATGCGTGAGGCTCATCCAAGCGTGTGGAGAGTGGTCTTAGCAGGGCTTTGGCTGGGTCCTGGAGGTCTTCAGCTATCGGTCCTTGGTGAGGACAGTCAGGCACGGGGTAGAAGACTCTGCTTTGTCCTCTTCCGGGAGCTTGAAATATTATATAATATAATAATAATATATTATTATGTACATAATATGTATTCGATATGCCAAACACAGTAACAACAGGTCTCACAATGGAGACGCTACTGGGCCCGCTAGAACAAATCGATGAACAGCGAGAGGACAGAGCTACAGTTCAGTGCTACATAATACATATGCCTATACACATATACATATATGTATATACATATATACACATGTGTATATACGTATATATATGTATCTGTGTCTATATGTATGTATGTATATGTCTATATATAAAATTATACTGTTCACTGTCACTGTTCTCCCATTGTTCATCGATTTGCTCGAGCGGGCCCAGTAACGTCTCCATTGTGAGACTTGTTGTGACTGTGTTTGGCATATCGAATACATCACGGGGAGCTTGCCAGGCTTTGCCATGAGGGTTAGATACTCTTGGTAGCTTGCCGGGCTCTCAGAGAGGGGCAGAGGAATTGATCCTGGGTCGGCCAGTAAAGGGACAAAATATAACCTCTCAGTATCTGTATCGCAAACCATAATGCCCAAAAGGAAAGAGACATAAAGAGAGAGACGAAGACAGAGACAGAGAGAGAGAGAGAGAGAGAGAGAGAGAGAAAGTACCTTCCACAGAGACAGCCTAGGAGTGGCCAGGGGGAAATGGGGCCTCTGGTGGTGGAAAATGTACACTGGTAGAGGGACAGATGTTGGCTCACTGCATGACTGAAATCCAACCATGAACAGCTCTGTAACCGTGTATCTCACGTAACTCCATAAAGATATATACATTTTTAAAAAGAGTTCATTTAAAAGAAAAGATCAGACTCCCAAATGAGCCAGAGGCAACTGACCCCAGGACATTGGAATGAATTGGATGTAGGGGGCTGGAGCGACAGTAGGGTGGATGGGTAAGACACTTGCCTCCCACACACCTGACCTGGGTTCAGACTCCGGGCTGTGAAGCTCATCCCCTGAGACTGCCTCAAGAAGATGGCTGAGCTCAGAGCCAGGAGTAAGTCCTGAGCTGAAGACAGTGTGGTCCAAAAACCCAAAACGTGTCATTACTTTTGTTAGGACTCTGTGTTACCTTGATTCTCAAGAGTTGGAATGAAGAATAGTTGAGATAAGTAACAGGAGGTCTGCTCCACGGCTTGGAAGCCGGCAACACATGCTGGGGGAAAAGGCAGCTCAGGTAGAGAAGGGACCACCAAGTAAAGGGTGCTTGGAGGACTCGCTCGGGATGGGAGATGCGTGCTGAAAGTAGATTATAGACCGAACACGATGGCCACTCAATACCTCTATTGCAAACCACAGCACCCAAAAGGAAAGAGAGCAAAAGGGAATGCCCTGCCACAGAGGTGGCGTGGAGTGGGTGGGATGGGGTGGGGCGTGGGAGGGCTACTGGGATCATTGGTGGTGGAGAATGGGCACTGGTGGAGGGGTGGGTACTCGATCATGGTATATCTGAAACCCAAGCACGAAAGTTTGTAAGTCTACAACTGTACCTCATGCTGTTTTACTAATAAATTTTTAAAAAAAGCATTGGAATACTTGCAACCCCTCATCTTGTCTTGTGTCATACACACACACTCACACACACACACACATATACACATACAACACTGAAATAATGAAGTTTTCTTAAGTCCAGTAAAACAGGTGCGAATCCAGGGAAGGGAAGGGGACATTGGTGATGGGATTCGGGACGGAATGTTGTATGCCACTGGCTATTATGAACAGCTTTACGAATCAGGGTGTGTCAATAAACGTTTCTGAAAAAATATCATATAAAGACACTTTGATTAACCAAGTTGGGCTGGAGCAATAGCACAGTGGGGAGGGCGTTTGCCTTGCACACAGCCAGCCCGGCCGAGCCGGGTTCGATACTTCCACCCCTCTCGGAGAGCCTGGCAAGCTCCTCGTGGTGTGTGGTACAGTGTGTGGTTATTTGTGACATCTCTCACCTAAAAGAGGCTCTTTTTTGTTTTTTGTTTTCAATCCAAGTCATTTGGTTGGGAATCACTCGTAAACCTTTGAGATGCCAAACACAGTCACAACAAGTCTCACAATGGAGACGTTACTGGGCCCACTCGAGCAAATCGATGAACAACGGGAGGACCGTGACAGTGATTAACAAAGTTATCCATAATTGCGTGGTAGGCAAACTATATTCCTGATGAACGCTTGTAGGACTCTGAACGTCACTCTTCACACCGCTTCCGCTTTGTATCAATACTCTGAAAATGTCTGCCTTCATTCGCAATTGTTTCCAAGAATCTTTTCATTTCTTCTTTAATTTCCTGTTTGACCCACTGAATGTTCAAGGATGAATTATTTGCTTTCCAAAAAAACGAAGAAAAAAAAAACAACAGATTGGAGAAAACACTAGATTTTCTAGATGATGGTGATTTGCGTCCCTAATATTCCATACAAGATTCTTTTCATTTTGTACTTTCACTATGGGGCAAATCTCTTGTGTGTCTTTTTTTGTGTGTAACCCCAGGAAAAATTATCAAATTATCCAGGAGGTTGTGAGAGCAGGCAAAGTTCGTAGATCTTCTCAAGAGAGGAAAAACTAGATTCTTGGCATCGTTTAGAAAAAAGGAAGCCAGCAAAAGGATTTTTAATTACTGGCCAATTATATATGTGTTAGCTTAATGGACAGAGGAATGAAACTTTGCAGTGCCTCTTGATTTGGTCCATTTTACTGAAATCTACTCTTTAACAAAGGACTGTGTTCTTGGATTCAGAGAGCAAGATTCAAAATCTTCCCGTGTCGGCACCCCAGAGGCGGGCGGGTGAGAGCCCTCACTGCCCCAAGGAACCCAGCGCCGGCAAGGTCCGACCTCCACTATCCAACTGCCGCCATGCTCAAGGCTGATCCCCACCCGCTTGGTCCAAGCCTCACATAGGAGTGGACATATTCCTGGACATTTTTTAAGACACTCCCTACCCACTTGATCACTTGATCACTTGACTTCCCGTTAATCGACGATTTGCTCAAGCGGGCGCCAGTAACGTCTCCATTTGTCCTTGTTGCGTGCTAGTGTAGCCCAATGGCGTCTGCTCGTTCTAGGAACACGAAGAGCCTCAAACCGGTCGTTCATGATCTTGACGAAGAAGTCTGACCATCTGGTAGGTGGGCGGCCACGCGGTCTTTTGACATCCCGTGGAATCCAGTCGGTAATGGCTCTAGTCCAGCGGTCGTCTTTAAATCTCATCACGTGACCAGCCCATCTGATTTTCGACACCTTGGCAAACGAGACAGAGTCCCTGATTCTTGATCGTTGAGGGATGTCGGAACTCCGGATTCTTTCTCTCATTTGAGTGAAGCGTGATACTCCAAGCATAGCTCTTTCAATTCCTCTTTGGGAGACCCGAATAGCATTCTCGTCCTGTTTGCGTGGGGCCCAAGTGTCTGAGGCATATGTTAATGCAGGAAGAACAGTGGAATCAAAGAGATGTGCCCGGAGCCGGAGGTTCTTCGTCCTCTTAGCTATTTCTTCGACGTTCTTGAAGGCATTCCAAGCCGCTCTCTTCCTCCTGCGCAGCTCGGGTGCCAGGTCATTTGTCATGTTGACCTCTCGACCTAGGTACACATAGCTGTTGCATTCGGAGATGGTCGTTCCATTGAGAGCAAATGGGGCGTCAGGAACGAGGCTGTTTCTCATAAACATTGTCTTCGTAAGATTCAGCTGTAGTCCAACTTTTCCACACTCACGGTCAAAGTCGGCCAGCATTTGTGCCGCTTGGCTGATATTTGGTGTTATTAAAACAATGTCATCAGCACTCCCTACCCATTTTCCATAATTACCACATCACATTGGATGGGGTTCAGACAGTAGGCAAAAAATCATAGAGAGAAATATATATATATATGCATATATACATATTTTCAGATATATACAAAAGCTCACATCACCCAAACCTTTAACAACATGTTAGTGATCTTCTATAGAATGTCTTCATGGTTCCTGTCAAAACAGAACAATCTTCAAACTCTTTCCGAGATGAACGCGTTTTTTTTGTAAGCATGTTCAGCAGTTCTTCATAACAGACCATACGAAATACATTATTGCGGTCGTGTTTTGGGACAGGGATTGGGGTTTGGCATGGACACATCCCGAATTTGGTGGTGGGATTGGCGTTGGAATATTGAATGTAATCGAACATTGTGGACTAACTTATAGCATGAAAGAAATCATAAACTAACGTGGCGTTCATGCCCAATTCAATCGGCTTAATCAATGACTGAATAAATAGCAGTGCTCCTAGATTATTAAAAAAAAAAGCCTTCTTGTATCAACACTGGAAAGTCACACATCTACAGTGTGTGGTTATTTGTGACATCTCTCACCTAAAAGAGCCTCTTTTTTGTTTTTGTGTTTAATCCAAGCCATTTGGCTGGGAATCACTCGTAAACCTGCCTCATGCTCACTTGAATCTGCCTTTAAATAGTGAGTGACATCTAACGGTTTCCCAAATCACACTCTCAGCACCAACGTCTCGTGGGATATTACTCCAGCCATAAAATTTATTGTGGAACACCTATTAACGCACTGTGAAATTTCTGCTTCCACTGATACTTCTTTGCAGTTCCAAACTCGCTCTCAAGAAACAAACCAACAATAACAACAACAAAAAAAAACCATGAATTCTTCTAGGGAAATATATATATATTTAATCCATGGCATGTTGGTCTATTTTTTCGTTTCTGTTGAGAACGTTTCGCAGTATTTTCATACTCTCCTGGTTTAAATTTGGATTCCAAAATGTGTAAAATTGCTCGAAAGGCTTAAAAGAAAGACAAACAACCCCAACCAAAATCGGGGAGAAGAGAAGTACAGACATTTTCTTAGAAAAGATGTGTTCGTGGCCATTAGTTATATGAAGAACACAGAACACTCTCTACCACTTGTCCTCAGGAAAATGAAAGCAACCATGAGCTACTGTCTCACATCAACGAAAGAGACAAACACGTGAAAAAAACAAAAGTGATCAGTGCTGGCATGGATGTGAGCAGAAAGGGACTTCCTTCAGTGCCGCTTAGAATGCTCATTGCTTCAGCCTTTCTGGAAAACAACTTCTCAGAAACTAGGAATGGAGCTTCCCCAATGACCCATCTATTTCATTTCTCAGAATCGACCATGAGGACCTCAAAAAGGCTGACTGAAAATCGTTTTTAAGTTAAAATTTTAAAAAAATATGTTTTCTACTTATTTTTTTAAAAGTCATTTTTGTAAAAAAAATGTTAATACCACGAGACACACAGTTATAAAGTTGTTCATGATTGGGTTCCAGTCATACAATGTTCCAACACCCGGCCCTTCACCAGTGTACATTTCCCACCACCAATATTCCCAGTTTCCCTCATGTCACCACCGACCCCACCTCACCCTCCTACCTGTCTCTATGCACAATCGTCAGAGTCTGGAAACAACCTGAGAGTCCATGATCCAATGACTAGATAAGCAATGGTCCATCGACACAGCGGAACACTATGCAGCCACCAGGAAAAACGAAGTCATGAAATTTGCTTGTAAATGGATGGAAATGGAGAGTATCATGCTGAGGGTAATGAATCAGAAGAAGGACAGATAAAAAAGGAAGCATTCTTTTATTGGATATAAGGGGGGAAAAAAGAGTGATGGCAACGGGTCTCATTCCCCTGACCCTGAAAGAGCCTACAATACGGCAGCGTTGGGAAAGATGAGTTAGGAGAGGCTGCTAAAATCTCAGGGCTGCCGCACACGCTAGGGGAAAAGGCAGCTCAGATAGAGAAGGGAGCACCAAATAAAGGGTGTTGAGAGGATCCTCCCAGGATGGCAGAAGCATGCGGAAAGTAGACTATAGACCAAACATGATGGCCACCCATTGCCTCTCTTGCAAAACACAGTACCCAAAAGAAGAGAGAGAGAACAAGGGGGAACACCCTGCCACAGATGCAGGGTGGGATGGGGGATGGGGGGCGGGAGGGATACTGGGATCCGTGGTGGTGGAAAATGGGCACTGGTGGAGGGATGGGTACTTGATCATTGTATAACTGAAACCCAAGAACAAAAATTTGTAAGTCTACAACTGAACCTCATGGTGTTTCACTAATAAAAATTAAATTAATTAATTTTTAAAAATAAATAAATAAAAAGGGCTAGAGCGATAGCACAGCGGTTGGGCATTTGCCTTGCACACAGCCAGCCCAACAGAGCCGGGTTTGATTCCTCCGCCCCTCTCGGAGAGCCCGGCAAGCTACCGAGAGTATCTCGCCCGCACGGCAGAGCCTGGCAAGCTACCCACGATGTATTCGATATGCCAAACACAGCAACAACACAGTAACAACAAACACAGTAACATGTATTCGATATGCAAAACACAGTTACTGGGCCCGCTTGAGCAAATCAGTGAACAACAGGAGGACAGTGACAGTGACAGTTTTTGTTTGGGGGCCAGGCCCAGTGATGCTCCGGACTTAGTCCTGGCTCTGCACTCAGAACTTATCCCCCGCCGTGCTTAGGGGACCATATGAGATGCTGGGGATCGAATCCAGGTTGGCTATCTGCAAGGCAAGTGCCCTCCCCACTGTACTATCACTCCAGCCCATGGCCTTTTCATTTGCATAATCGAGGGCTAACAGTTTTGCCACCTTTGTTACCTTGCATTTCTTTCTATCACAGAGTCATGGAATCATCCCTTTGTCCTTGTCTTCCTGCCATACTTCACTAACATGACATCCTTCCAAGATGCAGTGACTTGTAGGATTCCATCCTTCAGGGCCGTATTCCATTGTGTACACAGAGCACCACGTCATCACTCACTCATTTGTCCATGGAACCTGGGTGATTTCCATATCCACATGATCATAGAACTGATGCGATACACTAAGGTTTGTGCATGTCTTCTGAAATTAATATTTTTACGAGTTAAGAAGTGGAATTTCTGTGTCTTCCGGAAGCGGTATTCTCACCTCTGTGCTAAATCTCCGTACTGTTTTCCATAACCTGAGAACATTCCCACCAGGGGTGAATGAGAGTTCCTCTCCCTCCCACATTTCGACCAACACCCCTCATGGAAAACCTTAGACGGGAAGAGAAAGTGAGCAACACCTCTTCCACGAATGTGTTGCAGTGTACACACAAGGACATCATCCTAGTTTCAACCTTGAAATCCATGCCTAATGCAAATGTCTTTAAATGCGCACAGAGCATAAAGGATGCATTTACAAGCGTCTTCACGGGGGTCAAGAATTGTTTCGTTGGGGGCTGGAGTGACAGTACAGTAGGCTGGGTCGTTTGTCTTGCATGAGACCCATCTGGCTTTTTGGTTGTTTGTTTGTTTTATTTTTTGCTTTTTGGGTCACACCTGGCGATGCTCTGGGGTTATTGCTGGTTGTGCACTCAGGAATTACTCCTGGCGGAGCTCAGGGGACCCTATGGGATGCTGGGAATAGAACCCGGGTCGATTACGTGTAAGGCAAACACCCTACCCACTGTATTATCACTGTATTATTGCTCCAGCCCCCAACATACGTATTTTTAAAGTGTGATGTCATGTATCTGATTTCTTTTTCAGATTTTGACAAGTTGGAAGCCCAGTAAACAGTTGCCCTGAGTCCTGTTAGTAGGAGGAAAGCTAGAGGCCTTCTCTCCCTCCACCGGACTGATATTATTATGGTAATTATGATGTCTATATTTTAGATGCCAGACTGGGAAACGCATTTATGCAAATGAGAATCGCCATTATCTTCAGCGCCCGTTCAGTGATTTACATTACTGCGAGGAGGTGAAAATTACGTGGCGATCAATCATCAGAGATGGACATTTTTATCGATAATCCCATTTGCCACCACCGCTTTCTGTTTGGTCGGAGCAAGACGTCTGAGAGAGATATGTTTATTCCGCCTGCCAGGGGTAGGAGGCATCGTGGGTAGGGTGGAGGGAAGGGGGCACCTGTCACAGACCATAGAACATCGTGTGCCTGAAATACACAGGATGAAGCACATTGGGAGTCATGGCGTCTTCATAAAAATTAAGTTTTTAGAGAATTGGCTCTGTGAAGGCCAGTGGGGTATTCTCTTTTTTTTTTAATTTTTATTAGTGAAACACCATGAGGTCCAGTTGTAGACTTACAAATTTTTGTGCTTGGGTTTCAGTTATACAATGATCAAATACCCATCCCTCCACCAGGGCCCATTCTCCATCATTTACTTTTTAAAAAAAAAAAATTTATTAGTGAAATACCATGAGGTCCAGCTGTAGACTTACAAATTTTTGTGCTTGGGTTTCAGTTATACAATGATCGAATACCCATCCCTCCACCAGTGCCCGTTTTCCACCACCACGGGTCCCAGTATCCCTCCCATCCCCCACCCCCCCATCTCACCCTGCCTCTGTGGCAGGGCATTCCCCTCTGTTCTCTCTCTCTCCTTTTGGGTCAGTGAGGTATTCTCAACCCTCGAGATTACCCCAGACCTCAATGTATTTCTCAGTTTCATTGCCTCCGGTGACTCTTTCTGCCTTGAATACGGATTTCTCCCCTTCTTTTCCCTTCACATTTCTCTACCACTGAGCACTGTCCTCCCGTTGTTCATCGATTGACTCGAGTGGGCACCTGTCACACCTCCATGGTGAGACTTGTTGTGACTGTGTTTGGCATCTCGAAGACGCCACGGGGAGCTTGCCAGGCTCTGCCGTGCAGGCGGGATCCTCTCGGGAGCTTGCCGGACTCTCCGAGAGGGATGGAGGAATCGAACCCAGGTCAGCCATGTGCAAGGCAAACACCCTATCCGCTGTGCTATCGCTCCAGCCCTTTTCTAAGTAAAAAAAAAATTTTTAATAGAATCTCAAAGTTGACCAAGCTGCAGAGATATTTAGGATTGAGTTTTGGATGTGTTCATTCCAACACCCATCCCTTCACCAGTGCCCACTTCATGCACCCACGTCCCAGCCCACCTGCATGGCCCCCAATATCCCTCCCCCCACCCACCTCCAGATTGTGTCTGTGGTGGGCACGTTGCCCTTCCTTGTTCTTAGTGGCTCCTTCCCTAACTCACCTCCCTCTTCCCTGCCCCGGTGTTTGAGTAAATTTCCTGAAATATTTTGCTATTTCTTTATAGCAAACTAAGATAAAATGTGATGTACATATCACTTGTACCACTTGACATCCCGGTGTTCATGGATTTGCTCGAGTGGGCACCAGTAATGTCTCCACTTATCCCTGTCACATGCTAGCGTAGCCCAATGGCATCTGCTCGCTCCAGGAACACAAAGAGCCTCAAATCGTTCATTCGGCGTCTTGATGAAGAAGTCTGACCATCTTGTAGGTGGGCGGCCACGCGTTCTTTTGACGTCCCCTGGAATCCAGTTGGTAACGACTCTATTTATTTATTTATTTTTAAATTTTTATTAGTGAGACACAATGAGGTACCGTTGTAGACTTACAAATTTTTGTGCTTGGCTTTCAGTTCTACAATGACCGAGTGCCCATCCCTCCACCAGAGCCCATTCTCCACCACCACTGATCCCAGTATCCCTCCCACCCCCCATCCCCCCATCCTACCCTGCCTCCGTGGCAGGGCATTCCCTTTTGTTCTCTCGCTCCGTGGGTAATGGCTTTAGTCCACTGGTTGTCTCCAAATCGCATTACGTGTCCAGCCCATCTGATTTTTAACGCCTTGGCAAACGAGACAGCCTCCCTGATCCTCTATCACCGATGGACGTTGGAACTCCAGATTCCTTCTCTCACTTGAGTGAAGCGTGTTACTCCCAGCATAGCTCTTTGGATTCCTCTTTGGGAGACCTGAATGGCGATGTACCCAATATACATATAAACAACAAAATACTGTTTAGATGCAAAAAGACATGAAAGTCCACCCTTTACGGCAACAAAGTGAGTTTACAGGTGTGATTAGCTTAGAGTAAGAACTCCACCAGAAGGCCTGGATGTGACAGGGAGGGGCGGGGGCAGGGATGCTGGCCTTGCGTATGGCCAACCTGAGTTTGATCCCTGGCACCCACTAGGGTTTCCTGAGCACCGCTAGGAGTGGTCCCTGAGTACAGGAGAAAACCCTGAGAACTGGGGTAGCCCCAAAACAAACCAAATGCAGACAGAAACACGATCATGTGATTATCGCTGGTACGTGATCTGCAGCAGAAACAATACACGACAACCAAAAGGAGAGAGAGAACAAAAGGGAATGCCCTGCCACAGAGGCGGGATGGGATGGGGGTATGGGAGGAGTGGGAGGGTTACTGGGATCATTGGTGGTGGAGAATGGGCACTGGTGGAGGGATGGGTACTCGATCATTGTGTAACTGAAACCCTAGTACAGAAACTTGTAAGGTCAACAACTGTACAACATGGTGTTTCATTAATAAAAAAAATTTTTTTTTAAATACATGAGCTCAATCTGAAAGTGACTTTTGAGTTCTAAGAGACCTTAAGTTATCCCTAGAAAGAAAGGGTCGAAACACCTGGCCTGCAGGATGACGAAGACTATTGATCTTTCAATGGTAAGCCGAGTGCAATATATTACACATTGATTTTCAAGAATCCATATCTAAATGACGTTGCAATTTTTTTTCTTTTTGGGTCACACCCAGCGATGCACAGGGGTTCCTCCTGCCTTTGCACTCAGGAATTACTCCTGGCAGTGTTCAGGGGATCCAATGGGATCCTGGGAATCAAACCCGCGTCAGCTGCATGCAAGGCAAATGCCCTCCCTGCTGTGCTATCACTCCAGCCCCATGGCATTTCGACTTTGAAAAAAAGTGAGGTTGTTACTGGCAACATTGGTGGTGGAGAATGTGCACTGGTGGAGGGATGGGTGTTCGATCATTGCATGACTGAAAATTACGCATGAAAGCTTTGTAACTGGAACTCATGGTCATTCAATTAAAAAAAAAAGAAGAGAAAAAAGAAAAGAGTGACGTAACCAAGAACCAGATTTAAAATATAAATTGCAAACACTGAAAAAAAAAAAGGTTTAAAAGAAAACAACACCCAATTTGGTCTCCTGTGACTTCTCCTTGACGCTGAGAATTTAAATTTTTCTCTCCTCCGTGCCAAATTAACCAGCAAGAACATGCAGGATCACACAACTTATTTCAAGGGCTGCGTCACCTCTGACCCTGAAATTAAATATGCAAACGCAACTGATTTATGTCCCTGAAATCAGACATGCCTAATAATTCCATTGGAGCATATATGTGGCAGCAATTTGCGCTTGTTGACCACGAGAGCTGTGTCAGTGTTCATCAACGTGCAAATCAGTCACCGGAGACCACGCACACCCACTCTTCGTATTTCCTGCAAACGCGAGAACAGGTTGATGGAATTCAATCTGAAGGGGAAGGAAAGAAAGGAAATTTGACAGGGGTTCTTGGTGGTGGAAGAAGACGTGTACTCATGGGGGGAGTTGGGTGATTAATCACTATGAGACTGAAACTCAAATAGGAAAACCTTGTAACTATCTCACAGTGGTTAAAAATCATAATAATAATTTTTAAAATAATTTTAAAAACAAAAGGTAAGGGGCTGAACCAATAGCACAGTGGGTAGGGAGTTTGCCTTACACGTGGCTGACCAGGTTTGATTCTCAGCATCCCGTAGGGTCCTCCGAGCATCACCAGGGGTAATTCATAAGTGTAGAGCCAGGAGTAATTCCTGTGCATCGCCGGGTGTGACCCAAAAAAGAAAAACAAAAAAAAAAAACAACAAAAAAGAAGGTAACTTGAACATTCACCTTCCATTTAAAAGAACAAAATAGGTGTTGGAGCAATAGCATAGCAGATAGGGTGTATGCCTTGCACGCGGTCAACCTGGGTTTCGATTCCCAGCATCCCATAGGGTCTCCCGAGCACTGCCAGTAGTAATTTTTGGTGCATCAGCCAGGAATAACCCCTGAGCATCGCCAGGTGTGACTTAATAAAAAAAGAACAAAATATTTGAAATCTGAAAAGAACAAAATATTTGAAATATTGAAAACAACCCATACCTATATGAAAAATATATATATATACCCATATTTGGTGTTTTGGGTATTTTTTGGATGGGCGGGTGGTTTGACCATATCCTGTGATACTCAAGGACTTAATCCTGGCTTGTGAATCACTGTCAGCAGTGCTCAGTAGACCCTATGGGTACTAGGAATCAAACCCAGGTCAGCCATGGGCAAGACAAGCATCCTACTTGCTGAACTATCACTCCCAACCCCCCACTCGTTTTCTGACACAGGTGGAGGGGTACGGAACATCCTGCCTGTTGAGTTGAATGGTCAGAATTCACTCAGCTGTTACTCGATAACTGAGAAAGTGCCCCTGAGATCACGCCGATATGAAAGGTCACAGCAACTTAGCCCATTTGCTTTATTTTAAATTTTTTTAAATTTTACTTTCATAGAGTTGTTGACCATAGTTCATTACAGATAGTATTCTAACACCAATCCCACCACCGTGCACTTTCCGACCACCGTGCGAGCAAAGTGTGTGAAGATTGTTGTATTTCATTCCTGAAGCCATTGAAGCTCTTGTATAAGAGATTACAAGCATGTATGTGTGTGCTACTTTGGGTACATCAGTGGGCTAGAGGATAAGAGACCTTGTGCTCCAGAATATTCTGTGCCACTCTCTTTCGGGAGCTTTATTTCATAGTCTCTGGGTCTTGGCTGAGACTGGAACGACAGTACAGTGGGTTGGGCATTTGCTTTGCACACAGCCGACCTGGGTTCGATCCCTGGCATCCCATATGGTCCCCTGAGCACCACCAGGAGTAATTTCTGAGTGCAGAACCAGGAGTGACCCCTGAGCATCGCCGGGTGTGACCTAGAAAGACTATAGACAGACAGACAGACAGATAGATAGACAGATAGATAGCACAGCAGGTAGGGCGTTTGCCTTGCATGTGGCTGACCCGCGTTCGATTCCTCTGCCCCTCTCAGAGACCCCCAGCAAGCTAACAAAAGTTTCTCGCCTGCATGGCAAAGCCTGGCAAGTTCCCCATGGCGTACTCAATATGCCAAAAACAGTGACAACAAGTCTCACAATGGAGACGTGACTGGTGCCCGCTCGAGCAAATCGATGAACAACGGGAGGACAGTGCTACAGTGCTATATTCACTAGACTACAAGCAGGCATGTACATCACTTTCTCTGTGCTGGGCACACCCCCATAGGGTCCGCCAAACACTGCCGGGAGTTAATTCCTAAGTGCAGAGCCAGGAGGCACCCCTGAACATTTTCTTTTCTTCGCTGAAAAAAAAAAGCGAAGAAAAAATCAATGGCCCAGGCCACTGATACAGGGAACATGCACAGTTCCGAATTTTCCTGCAAGTCACAGTCTGGTGTGAAACGCACACAACGGGAGATCAGGGAGCAACTTCCAAAAGAGATAGCGGTCCAGTCTGCATTTCCAGTCAAGTCACGAGCGCCCCTTGCTCTTCACGCAAGACCTATTTTCAGAGCAGGAAGCGTCACAGCCCAGGACAAGTTCTGGAGCAAACACACAGGGTGTGTGAAAACCACTGGGGTGAGTGTAGGAACACAGAGGGGACGTGCCAACGTCCATATGTCCAGAGCGATCGAGAAATGGAAAGGTTCTACGTAACGAGAAGGGATTTGCCATCTGGTTTCTGTTCCTCTGTTTGTCCTGCATGATCTCCAGAAAACCCAGCCTCAACAAACAGCAGAGACTTGAACCCCACCACAGCATGGTCCCCCTGAATGCCATGGGCAAGGGATCCCCCCAAACACACAGGCCAGCAGTCATCGCACCCAACTCCTGCCAGGTGTGGCCCCCCAAAACCCCACACAAAGCAAAAAGCTCACTTCGGAAATTACTAGAATAAAAACGAGACCAGATGAATCCCGGGTTTCATTCTCCAAAGCCGTTTACCAAAATATCAAAACCCTATCGTCAAGGGAAATCATGCAGAAATAGACTCAAGGAAGTGAGTAGACGTATTTGTGTATTTGAAATGAACGTGCTCCTTGGACTAAGAGATGAATTATTTTTGCATCAAAGAGAATGGAAAACATTTCACTATCACTATCACCCTGTTGTTCATCGATTTGCTCCGAGCAGGCACCAATAACGTCTCCATTCGTCCCTGTCACGTGGTAATGTAGCCCGATGGCATATTGGGGGCTCTTTCAGGATCGGGGGAATGAGGACCATCATTGTTACTGTGTTTGGCATATTGAGTATGACACGGGGAGCTTGCCAGGCTCTGCCGTGTGGGCGGGATACTCTCGGTAGCTTGCCGGGCTCTCGGAGAGGGATGGAGGCTTTTGGGGTAGCCTCTAATCACCTTTACAGGTGTTTCCAGTCAGGCATATATGCAGGCAGGATACTCTCGGTAGCCTACTGGGTTCTCTGGGAGTGAGAAGTAGACAGTAAGAGGTCCGGGAGGTTGGTTTTATAGTCTCTGGATCTTGACCATTGATGGGATTACACGGCTATTAGTGGGTGTAACTGTCTAGCTACTGGAAGATGGCGGATCTGGGTGGAGGAGTCCCAGTCCCGAACGGAGCAGGCTTGGAGATCTCAGCCCCGGGGTCCCGCACACCTGGGTTCCTCTGCCGGTTCCTTCATGCGTGAAGCTCGTCCGAGCGTGTGGAGAGTGGTCTCAGCATGACTGAATTATTATTTTTTTTTGCATCAAAGAGAACGGAAAACATTTACGGAATATAAATACTAGAATACAGAATGTAAGGACTAACAGGGTGAGGCATACATTGTTTGGGAGAATTTTGTGAGGAAAACACTAGTGAATGGGAAATGTGTAAAGGAAGACTTTGAGTTTATTTCATGTATTTTCTAAATTTTTTTTACAGTATTATAGAGACTAGTTTTGTGGTTACACTTGATTAACTCCAGCTGGTCAGTGAGCGCCACGCACGTAATCGGAAACAGATGGACTTCATTTGCCTCATTAGTCATAGACCCTGAATAGTTGGAGGGAGGAAACCCTTGAATTCGACATCCCAGTGTATACGTAAACACAGCCCCTGATGAGTTTTGCTAGTAACCTGGGTCTTTCCCATGGATCTTTGGAGCTGGTGACTTTGCCTAGCATCCGGACAGGAATATTCCGTGTCCACAGTGGAATCAACCAACTGGGCTCAGCTTTTGGGGGGACGACTTGGGCCTTTTAGAGCAAGAGATTGGAAGATCCTACAGCAATGGAAACTTTTTTGGCATGGGGCGAACTATTCTAAAGCAGACACCAAAAATTTATCATGCATATATCCGGGCTGGAGCCATCTAACAGAGGTGGAGCACACGGCTGACCCAGTTTGACCTCCGAGCTCAACCCGGAGTGATCCCTGAGTGCAGAGCCAGGAGTAACCCCTGAGCATCGCCGGGTGTGGCTTACAACCAAAATCCAAACAAAGCAAGAAAACGAATTCTAGGGTCCAGAGTAATTAAGACAGCAGGTAAGGCGCTTGTCTTGCTTGCTTCCAACCTGGGTTCGATCCCCAGCATCTCATAGGGTCCCGGAGCAAAGCCAGGAGTCAAACCCTGAGCATCATCACGTGTGGCCCCCAAATCAAACAAACAAACAAATAAACCATATATATATATGGAGCGATAGCACAGCGATAGGGCGTTCACCTTACAAGCAGCCAACATGGCCGACCCGAGTTCGATTCCTCCGCCCCTCTCGGAGAGCCCGGCAAGCTACCGAGAGTATTCGATATGCCAGACACAGTAACAACAAAGTCTCCAATGGAGACGTTACTGGGCCCGCTCGAGCAAATCGATGATCAACGGGAGGGCCTTACTTTACATATATATATATTTATATATATATATATATTCACTTTCTTCCTTTGATCCAATTATTCATCGAGTCTTTGCAATCTAGAAGAGCTATGTTGTCAGGACAATGAATAACATCTTGAACAAAGTCCTGCCAAAGTGTAGCTTGTTGGGCTGGAGCAATAGCACAGCGGGTAGGGTGTTCGCCTTCCAAGTGGCCAACATGGCCGACCCAAGTTCGATTCCTCTGCCCCCCTCGGAGAGGCCGGCAAGCTCCCGAGAGTATCTCGCCCGCACGGCAAAGCCTGGCAAGCTCCCCGTGACATATTTAATATGCCAAACACAGTAACAGTTGTCACAGTGGAGACGTTACTGGGCCCACTCGAACAAATCGATGAACAACGGGAGGACAGTGACAGTGACAGTGCTTGTTACAATCCATGGCAATCCTAAGGGCTAATGACGAATTGTAAAACCCATTGCACTGTGCTAAGGGGATGAGCGTTTTTACTTCAGTCACAGGAGATTGGTGAAAATTGTTCTAAGTCTCACAGTGGGGGTCATGAGGTTTGTGTCTGGGGGTTGATTGAGCTGTTTGCTACTAGTTGAGTATCTTTGCTACCGGGTATCTCTCTGTGTGTGTGGGTGTGGTGTGTGTGTGTGTGTGTATTGAATCACCGTGAGATGCAGTTACAAAGCTTTCATGCTTGAGTTTCAGTCATACAATGATTCAACACCCATCCCTCCACCAGTGCCCATTCCCCACCACCAATGTCCCCAGTATCCTCCCATCCCAACCCTCCCATTGCCTCCAGGGCAGACAATCTCCCCCAGACTCTCTCTCTCCTTTGGGGAATCATGGTTTGCAATACAGACACTGAGAGGCCATCACGTTGGGTCCTTGATCTACTCTCAGGACATACCTCCCATCCCGAGCGATTCCTCCAACCCTTACCGACTCAGTGACCCCTTCTCCATCCCAGCCACCTTCTCCCCCAGCTCAGGAGGCGGCTGCCAACCATGGGGCAATCTTCCTGGCCCTTGTGTCTACTGTCCTTGGGTGTCTGTCTCCTATATGTTATTTTACTATATTGAATCACCGTGAGATGCAGTTACAAAAGCTTCATGTTTGAGTTTCAGTCATACAATGATCCAACACCCATCCCTCCACCAGTGCCCATTCCCCACCACCAATGTCCCCAGTGTCCCCCCATCCCAACCCTCCCCCTGCCTCCATGGCAGACAATTTCCCCCAGACTCTCTCTCTACTTTGAGGCATCATGGTGTTTGCAATACAGACCCTGAGAGGCCATCACGTTGGGCCTTTGATCTACTCTCAGCACACATCTCCCATCCCGAGCGACCCCTCCAACCCTCCCTGACTCAGTGACCCCTTCTCCATCCCAGCTGCCTTCTCCCCCAGCTCACGAGGCAGGCTGCCAACCACGGAGCAATCTCCCTGGCCCTTGTGTCTGCTGTCCTTGGGTGTTGCTACTGGTTTTGTTGATTGGTCTTCCTTGGCCTCTATGTTGCTTGCACGGGGGGTTGCGCTCCAGAAACTCTCGGCTATGTAATAACAGAGCCATGAGCTGACATGGGCTGCACTCGTGGGATGTTTTCAGGCTGCTGGAGTTTCTGTGAACCTACGAAGCTCCTAGAAGCGCTGCCTGCCTACATTCTGAGATCCCTGAATTCTCTGCCTGGAATTTTCGGCCGTTGGGCGTCTCTACGGAGATGAATGATGAGACAGTAGAACTGGGCTGGCGGCATGACAGATGCTGGGGGTGTGAGTGTGACTTGGGGATCGGTGGGAATTTGGCCCATCCTCTCCCAAGGGCAGCCCCCAAGTCTTCAGCCTCAAGACCAGGGCGCCCACCCTTCAGTCTGCCTGGTTCTTACCCTGGTCCATATCTCAGCGGGGCAATAAAGATGGTTTGTCCTGAGGCTGGAGCGATAGCACAGTGGGTAGGGCGTTTGCCTTGCATGTGGCCGTCCCGGGTTCAATTCCCAGCATCCCATAGGGTCCCCCCGAGCACCGCCAGGGGTAATTCATGAATGCAGAGCCAGGAGGAACCCCTGAGCGTTGCCAGGTGTGACCCAAAAAGCAAAAAAAAAAAAGATGTTTTGTCCTTCATAACACGTGAAGCTGGCATTCAATCCGATGGTGTCTGAGAGGTTCCGGGAACCATCCATTCTCCTCTGACGACTCGTTATTCTGGTAAGAAAATATATGTAAGTTGGCAAGGACTCCCAGCGGCGTCTTCTGTGAATTCCCATCTCTTGGACAGGTCACTTGGAAATCTCAGCCTTGGCCACCACGAGTTTTCCTGTCTGGGATGTTGGAACGTATCTGGGGCAAGTTCCCAAGTGACCCCCAAACCATCCAGAAGCCCACCCATCGCTTTACATCTGTGCAATGAAGTGTTGTAAGTGCCCTGATGTGACCATAAGTGGGTCCCTCAACTGGCTATCTGCCCTGTGGCCTCAGTTTCTCTTCCCTCCCACTTACATTCTTTTTTTTCTTTTTGGGTGACACCCGGCGATGCACAGGGGTTCCTCCTGGCTCTGCACTCAGGAATGAGTCTTGGCGGTGCTCGGGGGACCCTATGGGATGCTGGGAATCGAACCTGGGTCGGCTGCGTGCCAGGCAAACGCCCTCCCCGCTGTGCTAACGCTCCGGCCCCCACCGCACTTACATTCTTACATTCTGTTAGTGCTCATCTTTAAAAAGAAAGAGCGTCAAGACTGAAGAGAGAGACTAGTGGGCAGGACAGGTGCTTTGCCTGCAGCCAACCTGGGTTTGATGTCTTGCGATCCCAGAGGGTCCCCCAAGCACCGCCAAGAGTGGTCCCTGAGTGCAGAGTCAGAACTAAGCGTTGAGGACTGCTGCGTTGGCCACAACCCTCATCTCCCCAACCCCCATTCCCCCAAATTCAGCTTCGTGGTGAATTTACGACAAGCCCACACTCTCGCCCAAACTTCAGTCTTCTCCGTCCGGTCTCTGCTGACACTTAACAGCTGTGCAGACCTTTTCACCTCTGCCTCCCATCCCATTTTTCTCATCCAGGACCTTCTTTCCGTTCTCATAAAGGTCCTGACCTGCTAATGAATTCCGTCTGTCTCCACATTGGCTCTTTCCCTGCTCGGAAGCATTTACAAGACAGGTTTTTTCCGGTGCTGCAAGGATTGGGCCAATTCGGGAGCCAAGTATCCAGCCCGGAAAGCAATTTCATGCCGTCACCAAGTGCTGTGCAATTTCAAATGTCTGGATGGACAATTGGGGAAAAAAAATCCTTTTTTTCCCCTCCCTACATTTCTATTCTTCCCTCCCTACATTTCTATTCTTCTTTCTATACCTTCTCAGCGGTACTGCAAGACCGTCAACGAGTGTCCTCAAAGCTGCCACGACACCTAGCCCATAAAAAAAAAATCACTAAATAAATATTCTTGAGGCGGACTGATTTGAAGTGAGAACTTCCCTCCAAATCCTCCGGTATCCTCGGCTGTAAAAACAAGAGCCTGTCGTAAAGAATCGCAAGAGTCAATATAGCGGGGCTCCGTGTGGAATTGTGTTTGAAGTGTCCTGTAATAAATTTCACAGGAAGAGATGGGATTTCAAAGAAAACTCCCAGTTTAGGATGCTACAGATGAGCTAGAGAGAAAATACAGCAGGGAGGGCGTTGGCCTTGCACACGGCCAACCCAGGTTCGAATCCCAGCATCCCATATGGTCCCTGAGCACCGCCAGGAGTGATTCCTGAGTGCAGAACCAGGGGAAACACCTGAGCATCGCTGGGTGTAGCCCAAAAGGCTTAATCATTTAATCACTTAACTTCCCGTTAGTCGTCGATTTGCTCGAGCGGGCGCCAGTAACTTCTCCATTTGTCCCTGTCACGTGCTAGTGTAGCCCAATGGCATCTCTTCGCTCCGGGAACATGGAGGGCCTCAAACCGATCGTTCATGACCTTGACAAAGAAGTCTGACCATCTGGTAGGTGGGCGGCCACGCGGTCTTTTGACATCCCGTGGAATCCAGTCGGTAACAGCTCTGGTCCAGCGGTCGTCTTTAAATCTCATTACGTGACCAGTCCATCTGATTTTCGACACCTTGGCAAACGAGACAGCATCCCTGATTCTTGATCGTCTACGGATGTCAGAACTCCGGATTCTTTATCTCATTTCAGTGAAACATGATATTCCAAGCAGAGCTCTTTCTATTCTTCTTTGGGAGACCTGAATAGCCTTCTCATCTTAGCTAAGAGGACGAAGAACCTCCAGCTCCGGGCACATCTCTTTGATTCAACTGTTCTTCCTGCATTAACATATGCCTCAGAGACCTGGGCCCTACGCAAACAAGATGAGAAGAAAACATCAAAGTGGAAATCAATCATTGGCGGACAGACAGCACGTTAGAAAGGAATGCACGCTGAGGTGCAGCGTCTCCCAAAGTGAGGGATACCAGTGTCCCTCCAGACAGTGCTGGAAGGATGCAGGAATGTATCCTCCAGTGTTTGAGGTCTAGAGATGTTTTCTGTTTGCTCGCTTGAAGAATTAGATATCTGGGGCAGTGGAAATGAATAACTATTTTTTTTCTGAAAAGAGGGTGATAGAGAGTGAGTATTCCATGTAGCTGTCAGAAAGGATGAAGTCATGAAATTTACATACAAGTGGTACTCCATGGAAAGTATCATGCTAAATGAAATGAGTCAGAAAGAGAGGGACAGACATAGAAAGATTGCATTCATCTGGGGAACATAAAGTAACAAAATAGGAAACTAACACCCAAGAATGGCAGAGATTAGTACCAGGAATTTTACTCAATGACCCGGAGGACAACTACACATGTTAGGGGAAAAGGGAGCTCAGATAGAGAAGGGAGCACCAAGTAAAGGGTGTTGGGAGGATCCTCCCAGGATGGGAGAAGCATGCTGAAAGTAGACTATAGACCGAACAAGATTGCCACTCGATGTCTCTTTTGCAAACCACAGCACCCAAAAGGAGAGAGAGAACAAAAGGGAATGCCCTGCCACAGAGGCAGGGTGTGATGGAGGGACGGGGGGTGGGAGGGATACTGGGACCCGTGGTGGTGGGAAATGGGCACTGGTGGAGGGATGGGTACTCAATCACTGTATAACTGAAACCCAAGCACAAAAATTTGTAAGTCTACAACTGTACCTCATGGTGTTTCACTAATAAAAATTTAAGGGGAAAAAAAAAAAGAAAGTGAGTTTTCCAAAATCAGTTTGGAAAACTCTGTTCTAGTGGTCAGAGTTCTGGATTCTGTTTGGGACGTTTTGAGGTAAACAGTATTGGGGGTGATGGGAATTGTGGAAGCAGAAAGTGCTTATAAAACTTCTTGTGGCAAGAAGAGCCGAGATCAGTACCAGGAGGATTACTCCATAGCTTAGAGGCCAGCCGGGCATTCTAGGGGAAAGGGCAGCTCAGATAGAGAAGGGAGCACCAAATAAAGGGTGTTGGGAGGATCCTCCCAGGATGGGAGATGCATGCTGAAAGTAGACTATGGACTAAACATGATTGTCACCCAATGCCTCTCTTGCAAGCCACAACACCCAAAAGGAGAGAGAAAACAAATGGGAATGCCCTGCCACAGAGGCAGGGTGGGATGGGAGCATGGGGGGTGGGAGGGATACTGGGAACGGTGGTGGTGGGAAATGGGCACTGGTGGAGGGATGGGTACTTGATCATTGTATGATTGAAACCCAAGCACAAAAATTTGTAAGTCTACAACTGTACCTCATGATGTCTCACTAATAAAAATTAAAAAAAAAAAACTCCCTGTGGCTCCGAAAAGTCCCTGATTAAATTAAGGACTATGGAGTAAAGACTCAGACATCAGTACACACACACACACACACACACACACACACACACACACACACACACACCCTAGCCCGTGTGTCTGAGTGTATATCCACAGTTGACTCAGAAAAACTCAGAAATGATTGTCTGAAAGCAATGATTTTCAGTGGACTGTACGTTACTGTCTCGAACTGATCGCTTACCCGGAGTGTGTGCTATTTCACTTAATCTAGAAAGTCTCAATATCTTCTCCATGTTCACTGTCAAGTGGATCAGTACACTGAGGAATCTTTTAGAAACACAAGTAGAGAACATTTTGTTTCGACGAGTTTTCCAGGTGACTCTAATTGCTTGTGTGGATTGGAGGACATGGACCATCTGGAGTAGGGTCTGGAATTAGGGGTCTTATTATTTAGCTGTGACTGAGTGTACTGTGAAACACTATGTTCGATCTTTTAACCTAAGGCCTACGGTGGTATCTGAATAAATGGTGAAGTATAAAATAACGGGTGAAGTCGTCTGAGTAGAATGTTGTGGCCTCAGCAGACGGTTGACAGAGAGTAGACGTGTGACCGATTTTGACTCAACTACTGGTTCATATATTCTGCTCCATATCCTTTAAAACAATCATTCCTTCAGGGGCTGGAGCGATAGCACAGCAGGTAGGGCATTTGCCTTGCACGCGGTCAACCCGGGTTCAAATCCCAGCATCCCATAGGGTCCCCTGAGCACCACCAGGAATTATTCCTGAGTGCAGAGCCGGGAGTAACCCCTGTGCATCGCCAGGTGTGACCCCCAAAAAACAAAAAAACAACAAAACAAAACAAAAACTTACTTGTTCATATGTTTCTAATAATGTTGACACTCATGGTCTTGGTGTGGGTTCTCTTTTGTAAGGGAATAATAAATTGATTTTTTTTCCCGCTCCCTGGTTACCAAACTTGAGCTGTGTGACCTCAGGAAAGACACTTAACTTCATTTTGCTCCTGACACTGCTAATCTGTAAAATTGAGGGCACCTTGGCTTGTGTAACTTTGTATGAATCGAAATCCCCTTCAGCAGTGTGGTTGAAAACATTTGCGCTGTGTTGTCCATATTGAGCTGTATAATTGTGTCCCTATTAAATCGAACCATCTTTATTGCCTCGCCGGTTTCTACCGCTGAATGATAAAGAAAGAGAAAGGAGAAGAAGAAGGAAAGTAAAATCTAGACTGAACTTTGCGGGATTATTTCTGAAACATGTCAGAGCGTATAAAACTGGTATCTGTGTAAGCATTATTTACCCATATATCCAATTTCTTTCATGAAATATACTCTGTTTCCACCCTAAAAACTTAAGTGTGCTGTTTAGAGCGCTGCTTTATAACTTGGAAGTCCGGGAAAGCAAGGGTCTAGGAAAAGAGTGACATAATTTTTTATCGCGTTTGGTTTATTTATTTATGTATTCATTTATTTTTGGCTTTTGGTTTATTTTTACTTTTTTCCTTGAGCCCAGCAAGCTACCGAGACTATCTCGGCCCGCACGGCAGAGCCTGGCAAGCTCCCCGTGGCGTATTCGAGATGCCAAACACAGTCACAACAAGTCTCACGATGGAGATGTTTCTGGGTCCGCTTGAGCAAATCGATGAACCACGGGAGGACAGAGTTATCCTTATCAATAATTTTCTAACAGAAGGATCAAAATATGTTTTTGATGAACCAGAGGAGGACAGAGCTATCCTTATCGATAATTTTCTAACAGAAGGATCAAAAAATGTTTTGATGAACCACAGGAGGACAGAGCTATCCTTATCGATAATTTTCTAACAGAAGGATCAAAAAATGTTTTGATGAACCACAGGAGGACAGAGCTATCCTTATCGATAATTTTCTAACAGAAGTTTGCAATTCAAGACTTGATATAAAGCGTAAGGGTAATATGAATTTGCATATGTCAGCGTTCCTCATGCCATGTAAACGCCAAAGAATCTCTTGAAAGGTATTATTAATGACAGGTGAGACACGATTATTACCATAATGAGATCCGGGTGTAAAATAGAATCTAACGTAATATATTTAGATTCCAGAGTTGCTGAGGCATATCTGTAGATGGGGATTAGCCGTTTTATATTGTATCGAATGGCTTTAATTTTTGTGTGTGTGTTTACGAAGGTCAGAATCATATCGCAAGTCTTCACTGGCCCTTCCTGATTTATTTTCTGATCATTCTATCTGCCGGTTCTTCAAGTTTGTGTTTTTTTTTTTTGTTTTTTGTTTTTGGTTTTAGGGTTTTGTTTGTTTGTTTGTCTGTTTGATAGATCACACCCGGTGATGCTCAGGGGTTACTCTTGGCTCTGTGCTCAGGAATTGCTTCTGGCGGTGCTTGGGAGACCCTATGGGATGCCGGGGATCGAACCTGGGTTGGCTACTTGCCAGGGAAGTACCCTACCCGCCATGCTATCGCTCCAACCCCATTTCTTAACATTTTATTGGAATAAATAATATAAAGTCTTCACTAATAAAAAAAAATAATATAAAGTCAATGTGTTCTGTGCCATAGGGGGCAGGCTGGGACTTGGGAGGGAATTTGCAGATATTGGTGGAGGGAAGGTCACACTGGGAAGGGTTGACACACTCTCTGCTTGCAACAACTGTATAATGAACAATTTTATAAATCACAGATTGTTTTTTTAAATAAACATCAATAAGAAGAGTAAATCACGGTCACGGTCACGGTCCTCCCGTTATTCATCGATTTGCTCGAGCGGGCCCAGGAACGTCTCCATCGTGAGACTTGTTGTGACTGTGTTTGGCAGATCGAATACGTTTATTCTCCTTTGCATATCTGATTGGATTTGCCCGCTACGGATGTTGGGGCCAGGGTCCAGAATCCTGAGGAGAATTCTAGAATCTGTCATTGTGATGACACAATTTTTTCTAGGCACACACTGAAGCTGACGGAGGAAGAAGGAATATGGTGGAGAGTTTACCCAAGGCCAAGCAAGGTGAAGTGTGGGAGCTAAAATCGGCATCCGTCTGCTTCTAGAACACGTTCTCACCGCTCCCGAAACCTGGGGCCCCAGGAGACGGAGCGAGTGGATGGATGAATCATTGTCTAATTACCTCAGAATGACACTTCTTCAAAGGACTCTGGTGAATGTGATAGGGAATATTTTAATGGCTGGGTGATCTCTGCCTTTAAGACACACGAGGGTCTGGATCTATTGAAGCCCAGCCATTGAGTGAGTGTAATTATAAGGACGGTGTGTATTTTATCATCACACAACATGAGTTGTCTCTGACACACGTAATTCTGTGTGTGTGTGTGCTTGCTGGTTTTCCCAAGTTAAGAGGGGTCTGTGTGTGTGTGTGTGTGTGTGTGTGTGTGTGTGTGTGCGTGCGTGCTGGGTTTCCAAGTTAAAAGCTTTGTGTCTGTGTATACCTGCTGGGTTTCCCGAATTAAGAGGTGTGTGTGTGTGTGTGTGTGTGTGTGTGTGTGTGTTACCAAGTTAAAAGTTTTGTGTCTGTGTCTGTGTGTGCCTGCTAGGTTTCCCGAATTAAGAGGTGTGTGTGTGTGTGTTTCCAAGTTAAAAGTTTTGTGTCTGTGTCTGTATGCCTGCTAGGTTTCCCGAATTAAGAGGTGTGTGTGTGTGTGTGTGTGTGTGTGTGTTTCCAAGTTAAAAGTTTTGTGTCTGTGTCTGTGTGTGCCTGCTGCGTTTCCCGAATTAAGAGGTGTGTGTGTGTGTGTTTCCAAGTTACCAAGTTAAAAGTTTTGTGTCTGTGTCTGTTTGTGCCTGCTAGGTTTCCCGAATTAAGAGGTGTGTGTGTGTATATGTGTGTTTCCAAGTTACCAAGTTAAAAGTTTTGTGTCTGTCTGTGTGTGTCTGCTAGGTTTCCCGAATTAAGAGGTGTGTGTGTGTGTGTGTGTGTGTTTCCAAGTTACCAACTTAAAAGTTTTGTGTCTGTTTCTCTGTGTGCCTGCTGGGTTTCCCAAATTAAGAGGTGTGTGTGTGTGTGTGTGTGTGTGTTTCCAAGTTAAAAGTTTTATGTCTGTGTCTGTGTGTGCCTGCTAGGTTTCCCGAATTAAGAGGTGTGTGTGTGTGTCTGTGTGTCTGTGTGTGATTCAATACAATTGAGAAATTCAGACACTGAAGGTATTATAAAGGGAAAAACATAAGAAAATAAATCAGCGGGGCT
Source organism: Sorex fumeus (assembly GCF_029834395.1). NCBI lineage: Eukaryota > Metazoa > Chordata > Mammalia > Eulipotyphla > Soricidae > Sorex > Sorex fumeus. Next base: position 946,681 of record NW_026606175.1, read on the forward strand.
GGAGCGAGAGCCCAGCAGGGAGGGCGTTTGCCTTGCACGAGGCCGACCCGGGTTCGATTCCCAGTATCCCATAGGGTCCTCTGAGCACCGCCAGGAGTAATTCCTGAGCGCAGAACCAGGAGGAACCCCTGAGCATCGCCGGGTGTGACCCAAAAGAGCCCTCCCCCATCAAAAAAAATTCTCAGACTCTGAGTTGGAAAATAGAAAATTTATTGGGACTTTTCCAGTAAAGTAGAAGAGAAGGAAAAAGGAATTCCCCATGTCGGGAGGAAATTGCTAGAGAACTGAGTGAGTGGTTTGTGTTTTGTTGTTTGTTTTTTTTTCTAGAGAAATTGGGTCTTTGTGTTACAGAAACAAAGACTTCCTGGGAAGTTTAAAGAGAAGAGATGTGTGTATTTGTGTGTGTGTGTGTCTCCTGGTAAGTTAAAGAGAAGGCTGTGTGTGTGTGTGTGTGTGTCCTGGGAAGTTAAAAAGAAGGGTGTGTGTGTGTGTGTGTGTGTGTGTCTTTTTAAGTGAATTTCTTTCTTGGGAAGTTAAAGAGAAGGGTGTGTGTGTGTGTGTCCTTTTAAGTGCATTTGTTTCCTGGTAAGTTAAAGAGAAGGGTGTGTGTGTGTGTGTGTGTGTGTGTGTGTGTGTGTGTGTGTGTCCTTTTAAGTGCATTTGTTTCCTGGTAAGTTAAAGAGAAGGGTGTGTGTGTGTGTGTGTCCTTTTAAGTGCATTTGTTTCCTGGTAAGTTAAAGAGAAGGGTGTGTGTGTGTGTGTGTGTGTGTGTGTGTCCTTTTAAGTGCATTTCTTTCCTGGTAAGTTAAAGAGAAGGCTGTGTGTGTGTGTGTGTGTGTCCTTTTAAGTGCATTTGTTTCCTGGTAAGTTAAAGAGAAGGGTGTGTGTGTGTGTGTGTGTGTGTGTGTGTGTGTGTATGTCCTTTTAAGTGCATTTCTTTCCTGGTAAGTTAAAGAGAAGGGTGTGTATGTGTGTGTGTGTGTGTCCTTTTAAGTGCATTTCTTTCCTGGTAAGTTAAAGAGAAGGGTGTGTATGTGTGTGTGTGTGTGTGTCCTTTTAAGTGCATTTCTTTCCTGGTAAGTTAAAGAGAAGGGTGTGTATGTGTGTGTGTGTGTGTGTGTGTGTGTGTGTGTGTGTCCTTTTAAGTGCATTTCTTTCCTGGTAAGTTAAAGAGAAGGGTGTGTGTGTGTGTGTGTGTGTGTGTGTGTGTGTGTGTGTGTGTCCTTTTAAGTGCATTCGTTTCCTGGGAAGAAACCTTGAATACCCTTAATCTAATTAGCTTCAGTGATTCAGGTCAGAGAAGCCCACCCCCACTCCCAGCCCCCCTGGCAACCTCCTTAGCAACGAACTCTGACCTGGGGGGAAGACCCAGGTGGGGGCAGGTGGAAGAAACCCCCTCAAGGCCCCCTGGGACCCAGGGAGGGCGCAGAGGCTGCCCGAGCCCAGGTGCTGCTGGTGCCCACGTGGCCGGGCACACGGGTCACCTGCATCTCCCCTCCGGAGATGGGAACTTTCATGCATTCCTGTCTGATGCTGAGGGGGTGTGTAGGGGTCTTTCTGCCCTCAGAGAAGCCCGTGGTCTGCCTTGAGCACTTAACACACGCACACACACATACACACACACACCCTTCTCTTTAACTTACCAGGAAAGAAATGCACTTAAAAGGACACACACACACACACACACACACACACACACACACACATCTTTCTCTCTCTCTCTCTCTCTCTCTCTCTCTCTCTCTCTCTGTCTTTCTCTGTCCGTCTGTGTCTCTCTATCTCTGTCTCTGTCTGTCTCTGTCTCTCTCACTCTCTCCCCCTCCACACCATCAAAAACCCTCCAAATAAAATCTATTTATTTAACTGCCCATCTACTCCCGAAATTCCTCTCTGCGAGGCGAGACAAGACCCCAGTCACCCTGGGTCCCGGGGGGCAGAGGCGGATGGGGTGACAGTGACCGTCTCTCAGCTCCCCACTCACGTGACCCACCCACGGGGTCCGCCGCCATCAATCCCACAGAGAGCAGGACGCACCCGGCTCGTGGGGGACCAGACAGGACACAGGTGCCCACGGGGGAAGGGAAGAGAAGGAGCTTCTGGCGACTGCAAACACCCCCAGGATCACAAATCCCCTCCTCGTCCCCGACAATCATCACGGACCGATAGAGGAGCACTGGTCTTCCTCATCCTGGGGGCAGCCCTCAGCTCTCTGGGTACGCGCCAGGCTGAGACTTGCACGCCCCACTCCGCTCAGAGCATCCCAGGCTACCCGACGTCCTTGAAGCTCTGCTATGGGCAGTTCCTGGCATCCCAGCACTGCTGGGCTTCTGGTCCATCCCACCAGAGTGTGACCTCGAAGCCCCCGCTGTGCCAATAGAGGCAGCTTGGCAGCGTGGCGATGGTCATCACCCTCCCCTCTGGCACTTCCTGATGTAGCTCTCGAACCCAGGCAAGAGTTGGGCATGGCCTCCAGAGAAGGCAGCTCTGTGGAGTCTGCATTTCTGTTGGACCCCAGCCTTTCCCGGGGGTCCCTTACAGGAATCTCAGCACTGCACTCGGAGACCGGGGGGTGGGGGGGGGTCTGTCCTGCCCAACACAGCCGCCCCTAAGCTGCCATCGGTGCCCAAGACTCAGAAGGACCCGATTGCGGGATGGACTTCTCCCAAAAGAACTGTTTCAGCTGCTTCTCACAGTCCTGGGGGTTCCGTCTGCAACCGTTCACCATCCCGTCCTCATTCAGTCTCCTGCTGCCTGGGTGAAAAGTTTGCGGAAGGGTGGAAGAGAGGAAAGGAGAAGGTGGCCAGATCTGGGACTCGGGTAGGGTGTTTGTTTGCCTTGCATGCGGCTGATCTGGGTTCGATTCCTCCACCATTCTCAGAGAGCCCGGCAAGCTCCCGAGAGGATCCCGCCCGCCCGGCAGAGCCTGGCAAGCTCCCCGTGGCGTCTTCGAGATGCCAAACACAGTCACAGTGAGTCTCACCATGGACACGTTCCTGGTGCCCACTGGAGCAAATCAATGAACAACGGGAGGACCGTGGGACACTGCGATTTTGATATTTATAATGATATTAATCTCCCTCGATTAATATTATTGATTATATTAATTATTTGATATATTGATGTTAACTAGATTGTATTCATTGCAATCGTGTTGATTCTATTAATCATATTCTATAGTAATCAATTATATGGATATTAAGGAATAGCAAATATTCATCAATATTGATATCTATGGGCTGGAGCATAGCGGGTAGGGAGTTTGCCTGGCACACGACTGACCCGGGTTCGATTCCTCTGCCCCTCTCCGAGTGCCCGGCAGGATACTGAGAGGATCCTGCCCGCACGGCAGAGCCTGGCAAGCTCCCACTGGCGTCTTCGAGATGCCAAACACAGTCACAGCGACTCTCACCGTGGAGACGTGACTGGTGCCCGCTCGGGCCAATCGATGAACAATGGGAGGACGGTGCTATGGTGCTACCTTGGACTCAGGTGATGGCCAAGCCCTGTCTCTCTCTGTCTTTGTCTCTCTGTCTGTCTCTGTCTATCTCTGTCTCTGTCTCTGTCTCTCCTTTAGGACATCGCGGTTTGCAATATAGATACTGAGAATCATCCTCTTTCTCCCTTTTCCTCTCTCTCTCTTTCTCTCACTCTCTCTCTCTATCACTCTCTGCCTGTCTCTTTCTTTCTCTGTGTCTCTCTCTCTCTGTCTCTGTTTCTATCTCTCTCTAACTCTATGTCTTTCTGCCTCTGTCTTTCTCTTTCTCTCTCTGTGTCTCTCTGTCTCTGTCTATCTCTCTGTCTCTGTGTCTATCTCTAGCTCTCTCTGTCTATCTCTCTGTGGGGAGTGGGGAGAAAGAGAGAATGGGGAGGGAGGAGGAAGGAGGAAGAGGTGAGCTAGACATGGAGGATAGTGATGGAAGGATGTTGGGGAAGGCACTGGGTGCAGAAGGAGATCGCCGTGTGCCCGAGAATCACACACCCGCAATCCAGCTCCTGGGAACCCAACTGCCCTGCGTAGAGGACGGGAAGGATGGAGAGAACCCAGGGGGATGCTGGTGGTCCTATGGGTTTGGTCCCCCGAGCCCTGGCAGGAGCGATCCCTGAGAGCAGAGCTGGGAGCTCCCTGAGCACTGCTGGGAATGAAGGCCAAGAAGAGAAATACGCAGAAGTCGGGAATGGACAGTGCGGGAGGAGCTGTTGGCAGGATGGACGGTTTCCTGGGCTGGGAGGGGGTCTGCCGGCTCACCCTGACCTACGGAGGGAGTCAGGAGGTGCATGGAAAATGGTCTAAAGAGTGTATTCTCGAACGAGGGTCAACAGGATGGAGAGAGAGAGACAGAGACAGAGACAGAGACAGAGAGACAGAGACCGAGAGAAAGAAGGAAAGTGCCTGCCCCAGAGACAGGCGGGGGTGAGGTTGGCCAGAAGGAAACTGGGGTCCTAGGTAGTGGGAAATGTGTCCTGGTGGAGGGATGGGTGTTGGAGCACTGTATGACCGAAACCCAACCATGAACAGCTTCGTAAGGGTCTGTGTCACAGTGATCCAGTAAAAAAAGTTAAAAAGAAAAAAAATAAAATACGCATAAAATACCAACAAGTGAAAGGAAGAAAAAAGATCTACGTGATCACCTTTCAATATCTGTATTGCAAACCAGAATGCCCATAAGGAGAGAGACAAAGAGAGAGAGAGAGAGAGACAGATAGACAGACAGAGAGAGAGAACAGAGAGAGGAAGAGAGGAACAGAGACAGAGACAGAGACACAGAGACAGACACACAGCGAGAGAGAGAGACAGAGAGACAGAGAGAGGAAGAGAGGAACAGAGACAGAGAGACAGAGACAGACACACACACACAGAGAGAGAGAGAGAGAGAGAGAGAGAGAGAGAGAGAAGAAAGTGTCTACCATAGAGGCAGGTTGGGATCGTGATAGGAGGGAAATTGGGACATTGTGGGGACATTGGTGGTGGGAAATGTCCCCTGGTGGAGGGACAGGTGTTGGAACACTGTAGGACTGAAACCCAACCAGGAACAGCTTTGTAACTGTGTATCTCAGGATGACTCAAAATTAATAATAATAAGCGATAGCACAGCGGTAGGGCGTTTGCCTTGCACGCAGCCAACATGGCAGACCCGAGTTCGATTCCTCCGTCCCTCTCGGAGAGCCCGGCAAGCTACCGAGAGTATCTCGCCCACACGGCAGAGCCTGGCAAGCTCCCCGTGAGGCATTCGAGATGCCAAACACAGTAACAAGTCTTGCAATGTTATTGTGCCCACTTGAGCAAATTGATGAACAACAGGAGGACTGTGTGTGTGTGTTGTGTGTGTGTGTGTGATATAAGGTGATATAGATATACCATATAAATATACATGGGGGTTGGAGCGATAGCATGGTGGGTAGGGCATCTGCCTTGCATGAGGCCGACCCGGGTTCAATTCCCAGCATCCCATAAGGGTCCTCTGAGCACCGCCAGGAATAATTCCCGAGTGCAGAGCCAAGAATAACCCCTGAGCATCGCTGGGTGTGACCCCAAAAGCCAAAAATAATAAATAAATAAACAAACACTGTCCTCCCGTTGTTCATCAATTTGCTCGAGGGGGCCTAGTAAAGTCTCCATTTTGAGACTTGTTGTGACTGTGTTTGGCATCTCGAATATGTCACGGGGATTTTGCCAGGCTCTGCCGTGCGGGCGAGATACTCTCGGTAGCTTGCCGGGCTCTCTGAGAGGGGTGGAGGAATCGAACCCGGCTCAGCCGGGCTGGCTGTGTGCAAGGCAAATGCCCTACTGCTGTGCTATCGCTCCAGCCCAAATTTACATGTCCTGTTTTATGTGTATATATCTGCTGATGCACGACGTATATTGGTATATATGTAACACATATATTGGTATATATGGAATTTGTTCGATTCCTCCGCCCCTCTCGGAGAGCCCGGCCAGCTACCGAGAGTATCTCGCCCACACGGCAAAGCCTGGCAAGCTCCCCGTGACGTCTTCGAGATGCCAAACACAGTCACAACAGGTCTCACAATGTTCTGGGCCCGCCTCAAGCAAATCGATGCACAACGGGAGGGCAGTGGCAGTGATGAATATATAAATTTTACAAATAACATAAATATTTATGTAGAAATATTTCATGTAAAATATCCGATGGCTGATGTTGGAAGCGTATACTTGCATGGAATATCCATGTCGGTGATAGATGTCAAATGCACCAGCTACAGAGGAATGCAGTAACTCATTGCTTTACACGCGCCCATAAGGGGGCACGTCTGAGAGGTGTGTGTTCCCTCGACTCTGAATAAAACTCGTCTCCTCCACGTCTTTGTTGCTACAAGTGTGGATTGCAGGGGCCCACTAAACTCACAGATGACGAAGGCCCTACTTGACGTGACTGCTTATACAAACAAACGAATCATGTCACCACACAAAACTAGCGGGTGACGAATGCCCAACCTGTGTGTGAAGACAAAAACACGAGTTTTACGAGCACCCTCAAATCACCCAGGGTGAAGCCCAGTCTTGGGTGTGATAACAACGGCTCGGGGCACGTGGGCTGGTTCACCCGCCCCACCTCCAGCCGGTCAGTTGGGTGTGCATCCGATAGCGATGTGTATTCACTTGGGTGGTCCCAGTCAACCAACGCCAGGTACATTTTCCACAGGGTTAGTTCGGGGGTCCCTGTTTTGGTCAGGAGCTGATTCTTGGGCTCTGGACGCAAAGTCCAGCTCCCCGAACGAAACCAATGTCAACAAAAAGGGAAGACTTAGCAACAGAACTTGAAGAAGGAGGGGTGTGTGTGTGTGTGTGTGTGTGTCTGTGTGTGTGTCCTCCTATGTCTGTCCCTCTCTCTCTGACTCATTTCACTCAGCACGATGCTCGCCATGACCATCCACTTCGAAGCAAATTTCACGAGTCCAACTTTCCTAACGGCTGCATAGTATTTCATTGTGTGGATGTGCCAAAGTTTCCTTAACCAGTGTGTGTGTGTGTGTGTGTGTCCTCCTATGTCTGTTTCTCACTTTCTGACTCATTTCAGTCAGCATGATGCTTGCCATGACCATCCACTTCGAAGCACATTTCACGACTCCATCTTTCCTAACAGCTGTATAGTTTTCCATTGTGTGGATGTGCCAAAGTTTCTTTAACCAGTGTGTGTGTGTGTGTGTGTGTGTCCTCCTATGTCTGTCCCTCACTTTCTGACTCATTTCACCCAGCAGGATGCTCGCCATGACCATCCACTTCGAAGCAAATTTCACGATTCCATCTTTCCTAACGGCTGCATAGTATTCCATTGTGTGGATGTGCCAAAGTTTCTTTAACCAGTGTGTGTGTGTGTGGTTTCAAGGCCACAAATGTGAGCCAGAGTAGGTGTATGAACCTGGGATTACTGTGTACATCACCCTCCAAGACTCTAGATCCACATCAGGGTAGTACCAGGACCCCAGAACCCCAGAACCAGCCCTTCCCTCTTCTTCCAGAGTTTCTACTCCTGACCCATACTATCTAGACAGAAACCTGGGAACTGAGCAGTATGGAGGTCTAGGGGGAAGGGGGACGCATTCTAGGGGGTCAACTCAGAACGGAAGTAGGGGGACGCGTGAATTATTTGCCACAAAGCATTAGAAAATACTGTGATATTTTATTATTAAAAATGTTGCTGAAAAGTTTATACATATGTATCCAGCCATATATATCTTCTATCATTACTTAAGGCAAAATCAAAACCAAAATCGCGAAATAATAACCCCAAGAAACCATTTGAACCCTGCGTGCCTATGGAAGGGACCAGGGTGGAGGGGAGGAAAAAAAAAAGCCTAGGAAATGTTTTTACTGTTTGGAATTTTTTTTTCTTTTTGTACTTCGGTTTTTCTTTTTTTTTTTTCCTTTTTTGCTTTTGATTTTTTTTTTTAATAGATTGCACGTAGATTGAATGCTCATAGAACTCTATGAAGAACTCGATCCCTTCTTTTCCACGTAGAAATCACGTCGCCTTTTCGAGCATCTGAAATTGCTTTTTTTTGGCTCGTCATCCTCCGTCAAAGCGAACGCAAGTCACTTAACAAGAACTCTTTTTTGTTTGTTTTGTTTTTCTTCTTCTTTACCCAAATGTCACAAGCGTGATACATTACTTACTGTGCATATTGCTACCGGAAGGACAAAATCGGGGAGGGTGGGGGGGGGGGACGGGACGGAACAAATACGGGGATTTCACATCACACACAGACCAAACCAACGTGAGCTGCCCAACATCCGTTTTCCTTCTCGACCTGCCGGGCATGGAGTAAGGAGGAGACGGGCTGGCAGGAAAACTTCCGGACGGGCGTTGGTGGAAGGACACACAGCTGATGGGACAGAGGGAATGTGAGGGGGGAAGAGGAGGAGGAAGAGGAGGCAGAGGAGGCAGAGGAGGAGGAGGAGGAGGAAGAGGAGAAGGAGGAGGAGGAGGAGGAGGAGGAGAAGAAGAAGAAGAAGAAGAAGGAGGAGGAGGAGGAGGAGGAGGAGGAAGAGGAAGAGAAGGAGGAGAAGGAGAAGGAGGAGGAGGAGGAGGACAAGGACGAGGATGAGGACAAGGATGACGAGGATGAGAAGGAAGAAGAAGAAGAAGAGGAAGAAGAAGAAGAAGAAGAAGAAGAAGAAGAAGAAGAAGAAGAAGAAGGAGGAGGAGGAGGAGGAGGAGGAGGAGGAGGAGGAGGAGGAGGAAGAGGAAGAGAAGGAGAAGAAGAAGGAGGAGGAGGAGGACAAGGACGAGGATGAGGAGGACGAGGATGAGGAGGAAGAAGAAGAAGAAGAAGAAGAAGAAGAAGAAAAAGAAGGAGGAGGAGGAGGAAGAGGAAGAGAAGGAGAAGAAGAAGGAGGAGGAGGACAAGGACGAGGATGAGGAGGACGAGGATGAGGAGGAAGAAGAAGAAGAAGAAGAAGAGGAGGAGGAGGAGGAGGAGGAGGAGGGGGAGGAGGAGGAGGAGGAAGAAGAAGCAGAAGAAAAAGGAGGAGGAGGAGGAGGGAGAGGAGGAGGAAGAGGAAGAAGCAGAAGAATAAGAGGAAGAGGAAGAAGGAGGAGGAGGAGAAAGAGGAGGAGGAGGAGGAAGAAGAAGCAGAAGAAGCAGAAGCAGAAGAAGAGGAAGAAGAAGGAGGAGGAGGAAGAGGAGGAGAAAGAGGAGGAAGAGGAGGAGGAGAAAGTGGAGAAGGAGGAGGAGCAGGAAAAAGAAGAGGAGGAGGAGAAGAAAGAGGAGGAGGAGGAAGAGAGGAGTCCACATTGGCATCCCTGGCATAATTTTTGCCCTGTGCAGAGACGCATCTGCAGAGACGTGGCCCGGCTTTCTACGGAGGGTGTGAACAAAGACCCTTTGCAGGGAGCATCTGACTGCTGCCTCTCACGTTGGGTGACTGTGTCTGGGGAGATGCAGCACCACAGAGACCCAGGGTTTGGCTGACGCTCACAGCACACGGCCACGGGGGTCTCTCCGTCTCCCGGACAGGGCGGACAAAGCCTGCTCACAGACGCAGGGGCCGACCCTCCCTAGGGGGTCTGCCCCCGTCTAGAAAAACAATCCCCTCTGCTTCCGGAACCGGAAAAGGAAGCAAGACAGAAAGCCACGGGCCCCCCCGGGGGGGGGGGGGGAAGGGCTGAATTATTAATTCCCCAGCACAGAGCGTGTGGCACCCTGAGCCAGCCGGCCACCTCCACTGGGCAGTTCGTTGCTTGTGGACGGGTTTGGGTTCTGGTCACTGCATTTCTCTCTGTCATCACCAACGGGGAAGGTCCAAGCTTAACCAACCGCCGGGCATCCTTTTCCTTTCTTTCTTTTCCTTTTTTTTTTTTAAGGAGAAAGAACAGCCCGCAGACTGATTGATGAAGAAGAGGGTCGACTGTTTGCACCCGACAATGACTGCAAGGAGAGCTGGTGGGGGGGTGGTCCCAGACCACCATTTTCACCGGATTAGCTGAGCTGGTCAGGGGCCCCTGGGAAGGCTGAGGCGGGGGGTGGGGGGGACGGGGGTCCTGCAGCTGGGAACAGGAAGACAGAGAAGGATTGAGAAGCTTCGAATGGCAGCTTTCTTTCCGCTGCTGGCAGGGGTTGGGGGTGGGGGCTGGGGATGGTCTTCTTCAAGGGAGTCAAAGAAGCAGACCTTTCTCTTGGCTGTTTTTTTTCCCCTCCGGGGTCTCTCTCTCTCTCTGTCTCTGTCTCTCTCTCCCTCCCTCCCTCCTCCAATCACACCCTCCTCCGTGTCTTTTTATCCTTGGTCTTGGCAATGGTGGTGGTAGGGATGGGGTGGGCTTTGGGGGGGGGGTCGCCTGATTTTCGGCTGCCAACGGCATGAAGGAGGAGAATTTTCGGGAAAGAAAAAGGCCATTGGGCACCCTACATGCCCGCCAAGCAGCTGCGTTTCCCCCCAAAACCACACTCCGCCCCGCCCCACCCCGCCCTGCTCAGAGGGTTGAGTGCCCAGGGCAGGGCTGGCCCCCCGACGGAAGCCTCCGCCTCCTCCTGCAATAATGAAATAAAAATAAAATACAATAAAATAAAACAAAGTCCGTGTCTGCAGTGACCAGAAGAACAGAAGAAGAACGTTTTCCTCCATCCTCGGAGGACACAGAGGTGATAGGACTAATGTATATATTTATATATATATAATTTTTTTTATATACATAACACCACAATGGAAAAAAGTATCTTACTAAAAGCTCTTTCAAACGGAAAAACACCAAGAAAAGCTTTGTGTGTGTGTGTGTGCGTGTGTGTTTTCTTTGTGTGTGTTGTATGCGTGTGTGTGTCTGTCTTGGGGTAAGCAGTGAGTGGGAAAGAGGGATTTGCATGTT